>NC_142938.1:12919518-13007018 GCF_046866305.1 Octopus bimaculoides
TTGTTTATGGTTGTACAAATGAAAAGAAGTATTCAATATGTTAAGTCAGTGTGTACATTATTATTTGAAGTAGAGGCTTATATATATAATATATATTTACACACACACAGTTCGAATCGGTTTCTTAGATGTTTTGACTTTAATGAATTTTGCAAAAGTTGAATTTCTTATTAATTTTCCCACAAATTAGACAAGTGCTTAGACGAGCCACTCAATTTTGTGTGCTCGTTTGTTTCTTATTTTAAGATTCCAATCCAATTAAAAATAAATTTCAGTCGCTTGATATTGATTGATTTTAAGGTGTTTTCAATTGTGATACTTCGATTTCATTTTCACCTGACGTTTTTTTTTTTTTTTGGTAAATATTTACCTTTCTCCCTGTTTATCTATCAATGTCTCCAGTTAACCTGCAACACCCACGTATATTTTATTAAATAAATATTACTTGTTTGAACTAAACTCTGCAGCTCTCTAAACAAATTGATTGAATTTGCTTATATTTAGTCTTAACATTTTTCGAATATTGCTTAGGTATGTTATCTAGGTGGAGGAATTCTCTTTAAAATATGTCTTTCTTCACATGCTTTGTAAATATTGTTTTCTCCACCCCACCCCCTCACTGCTCTCAAAGACATGTTTGACACATTCACTTCTTTTTCTTACTTGATTTATCGAATCCAATATGTGATCCTTTCAAAATAGTTTGTGGTGGTTACATTTTGTTTGTAAATGACGATTTCTGACTCATAAGATTGAGAAATTCTTGTTTCTCACGAGAACTCTAATATGTATTAAGATTTGCTATTTCTTTAATATATGTGTGTGTGTATATATATATATATATATATATATATATATATATATATATATAAACAATATATGAGTATATGCATATATATGTACATGTATGTACATACCTTCATCTACATGCACATATAGATACATATCTAGGTACATGACGTTACAAAAGAACATGGACAAAATGATAAACAAGGTACAACAAAGAAGCAGGCCACATAGAGAACATATCCTTCATCAGCTGCCACCATTATATATATAAAGAGAGAGAGAGATGGTGTTACATTGAAGTGCAATATTTTGCTCACAGACACCCTCTAAAAAGAGAATTGTTAATTTTAGCTTTTACTGATGAAAATGTATTTCATGTTATGGTAAAGTTAAGAGGTCGTTCACATTACCCACTGTTAGATCAGTTTTTTAAAAAAAATTACCTTGAAAAATATTTTGTATATGTTAAATTTTAACGTAGTAGACATAGGATGTAATAGTTTACAGAAAAATTGTTGCTCCTTCAGTTCGTTTTTCCTTTTGTTGCATCATGTCTGTCTTGATATTAATGGTTGATGGATATGATATAATAGGAAAAGAGAAGCTTGAAACTTCTTTTTTGCTATTGGTAGTAATGTTAGGCTTTTCCTAAACCTGGCAACTGAGAAAGAAATCCATAATTCCATTGACTTCCAGAATGCATTATAACAATAATTAAATCACTCATCAAGTGATAGATTTTTATTATGTTGACAGGGCACTTGTCTTGTTTTGAGCACGTGGGAGTCTCTAATGTTTTTACTCAACCAGCTAGGAATAGAAGTCAAATCTTTCTTGTATCACATCCTACCGCCTTAAAAAGGGAAGGATGGATCTGAAAGAAAACACTGTTTAGACAGAATGCCAGTGGCTGGAGCACTTGATTATAGGTCTATGGTCAAGGATAACCTGTAGCTAAAACAACACTGAACAGCTTATTTTCCAGCTGAGGAAACTTTTTCTTAAATGGTAATAACTAAGTCCCTTTGACTGGATGCTAACCTACATTGCAGGTAACTTTCACATATATGATCTGGTAATCTATTGCTCCAAATAGTAAAGTGAACTAAGGTCTGTAGATTTAAGTGTTCTTCAGATCACAGATCATAACACAAATCATATCTGTTAAAAAAGCTTCATGGAACCTCTGAAACATTTGTGGATTTTGTCTGCAACAGTAAACCATAATCCATATATATATATATGAGTGTTTGATCTTTGTTAGAAATGGCTGTACTTATATCCTTTGCAGATACTTTTCAAATGCATAAGGTTCTTGCTGCTTAGGTCTTACTTCCAGTTTTAGCTACATGGTTAAGATGTTGGCTTTGCAATTGTTCCCACTATGCAATACTTCAGCATTTTCTAATATAACCTCAGGTTAGCAAAAACTTTGTGAATGAAATTTAATTGGTGGAAATTGTGTAGACAAACCCTTAGGACTTTCCTGTTCTTGGGTGTAAAACTCAATTTGTCCCTCAGTTTAAAACCACCATTTTGACTTTAGGGACTTTTATAGTAGTCTATTCTATTGCAAATATTCAAACCAAGTCTTTGGTCTGAAGATAACTTCTTCCTTCACACCACTTTTGGAGACCCTGTTAAGAGTCGTGGGCTTTTTTTTTCTTCTTCCTTTGGCTCGACTATAGAACCCCCCCCCCCCCCCCCAAAAAAAAAACTCCTCATAAGGCAGATCAAAGATATTTTAACAAGACACCATCTTGCCATTTATGTAGACATAATGTATCTACCATTGTCCTTTTTTTAATAACAGGTTGTGATTTGAAGGAGAATTGACTAATATTTCTAGCAAGTTTGAGTGATCACATTAGAGGTGCCCTTAGCTCAATGTTGATTTTGGTACTCATCTTGAATTTCTATAGGAGATACCTGCAGGGAAAAGCTGGGAGTTGCAGTGTTTTGCAGTTTCTGCAAAGTGCATTGAACCAGAGGGTTTAGCAAGAGGATTTCATGATGTGAGATGCAGATTAAAGAGAAAGAGAGAAAGACAGAGAGGAGAGAGGTTTCTAACTTGCTTGTTCAGTTACATGGCATTGAATAAACTATAATGTCTGATTAAAAAAAGAAAAATACATCTTTTAAACAGAAATACTTGTATAATGAGTCGCTCTTTTGTTACTATTTAAACAAATCTGTTAAAATATCTTATTGATTCTGTGGCGGCTTTAGGACCAAACTTTATTCTGAATAAACCTATTGAAACAACCAGCAAACAAGTGGAGTTGTTATGTGCTTGCTCAACCTGGCAGAAATAGCAGACAGTATACTCCCAAATTACTACACTACCATCTTAAAAGGGAAGGATATACAAAATAATGTTATTTTTAACACTCTTCATCTGAGAAAAAGAAAAAGAAAGATGGGATAATTATGGATAAATCACCTTTGATTTTAGATATACCGTAAATCCCTGAGTATAGTCCGTCCTTGAGTATAATACACGGGATTTTTAGGGGGCTGTACCGATGAAAAACCTAAACCTTGTGTATAATACGCACCCCTTCTCTAACTTGAGTCAAGGAGGTCTATATAACGTCCTTGGTTTGTAAACATATATCTGGTAACGTCCTTTATTATTATTGTATATATAGCATAAAGCAAACGTGTAGCTTTTTTGTGCACTTTGAAATATAGAAATAACAGTAATAACGTCAGTGAAAAATAAATATTAAATATATTGCCTTTACATATTTATCGCTATCAGTTATAAGCCCGACATCACAAAATGCGCCTGAATAAACATTGCCGGACAGCAAATAGAGACTTGGACATTGCTTAGAAAATATTTTTCATTTTTAACCTTGTATATAGTACGCACTAGGGATTTTGACCTTTAAATTTTTGGGGAAAAAATGCGGATTATACTCGAGGATTTATGGTATTCAATCGAGTTTGATAACAAGGACTAAATAACTAAAAAGCTAACGTTAAATTGCAAAGTCTTCATCTGACTGCATTGTGTTCAGTTCTCTCTCCATTTCCAAGGTGTGACTGATATACCATAATTTATATCTTCAGCTCAGTCATGTACCTTATTTAGTTTCAGTGCCAACCAATGTACAGTTGTAAAGATTTACCTTGTGATTTTTTCCCCATCCCTACTTCAGTAACCACGTTGATATGCTATGCTTTTTTTGATCTTCATAAAACGAAACATATCCAGTGTTGTCTGCCACTCATGCAAGAATAATAAAGAAATATCAGTCACTAAGTTTATATTATTTGCTTTCACCACCTCATAATTATTTTAACCCTTTAGCATTTAAACCGGCCATATCCGGCCAAAAGTATTCTGCCTATTCTATGTTCAAACTGGCCAGATCTGGTCTCTCACACCAACCCTACAATATGGTTTTAAAAATTAACAGCTACCTCATCAAAATCTCAGCTGTGAGATAATGCTTGATTAGTTCAAAACAATGTGGATAAAAAAGCTTTAATTTTGGCAGAATAATGTGAACACTAAAGGGTTAAGTTAGCTTTTTTGATTTGCCCTGCATTAAATATGTTAACTGAACTGTTCTTTACTTTTTAACAGACACTTTTCAGTTTCTCCACTTCAGTTCTAAGAGACCCAACAACACTATACTACAAAAAAAAAACAAAAACAAAAAACAAAAACAACTGTACATTATTTTGAATTATCATTTAATTTGTTAGCAGTTTGTTTACTTTCAGGGTGTTTGTTTTTCATTGCAGTAATTTATTCAGTTTTTATTGATTCAGGTTTAATTAATTAGTTTTATTAATTTAGTGTTAGACTAAATGTGCGATAGCATTTAGGTTTTTTTTATGCTTGGTATTTTGAGTTAGAATTGCATCAAGATTAAGTTTACATTACTTCAGATTTCACTAGAGCAAATAAGGAAACCATCAGGTGTACTGCAGTTGATTTTTTTCACTAAACCACCCTCCTACAAATTTGTGGCCCTGTACCAAAGTAAAAAGTATATATAAGATTACTAATAATTCATATTTGACTTTATAATTGTTATTAATATCCTTTTCTACTCTAGGCACAAGGCCCAAAATTTTTGGGGAAGGGGGGGAGCAGCGACTAAATTGATCCCAGTACGCAACTGGTACTTAATTTATCGACCCCGAAAAGATGAAAGGCAAAGTTGAACTCAGAACGTAAAGACAGTCAAAATACTGCTAAGCATTCCACCCAGCGTGCTAACGTTTCTGCCAGCTCTCCGCCTTTTTTGGGGCTTCTTTCAGTTTCCATCTACCAAATCCACTGACAAAGCTTTGGTCAGCCCAAGGTTCAAGTAGAAGACACTTGCCCAAGGTGCCATGCAGTGGGACTGAACCCGGGACCATGTGTTGGTAAGCAAGCTACTTACCATACGGCCACGCCTGCGCCTTAGTTAATTGGCAGAATTGTTAGTGTTGGACAGAATGGTATTTCTTTTGGCTCTTTGTATTCTAACTTTAAATTCCACTTGTATCAACTTTGTTTTTCCTTCTTCTGGGTTGATAAAATAAAGTACCAGTTAAGTACCAGGATTGATGATATCAACTAACCTTCTCCCTTCATAACTGCTGGCCTTGTGACAAAATTTAAAACCATTGATTTTAACTTCAAATTATGATAAACGTAAACAAACAAACGAAGTTTGCTTTTAGAAGCGTTGAGATGTCTTAGAAAGTTAAAGAAGTGATTTTAAATTCTCAATAGCAGGATAATGCTAATAATATAGCCTGAACAGGATAAGCTACCCCTATTTTGCAGAAAAAAGTGTAGGGGGTTAGCTATGAGACCTACACTTTTTTCTGCAAAATAGGGGTAGTTTATCCTGTTCAGGCTATATTATTAGCATTATCCTGCGATTGAGAATTTAAAATCACTTCATTAATTTTAACATTGATTTGCTAATTTTTTTTAGTATTAATTTAAGAAAGTAACTGTAATGGATATTTTATTTTGTCTATCATACAATTAGTATACTTGATAGAATTCAATTATATCATTGAATTATGGGTTAACTTTATTTATTTTCAGGTATCAATATGTCTGTTTATAGATGGGGATATTGTTAAGATGTATATATTTAATATAAAATGAGGAAACTTGAGGAACTTAATTAATCTTGCTTTACCACTTTCCTATATGTTTTGGTTTTAATGCAGAAAACATGTGCCTGTATCCACTGTTCTTGAAATTTGTTGTTATTGCTGTTTGGTCCAGGTTTGTCTTGATCAAAGAGACATAGAGTTCCAGCCATGGCTACCTGTGCAAAATTTGTCCTTTAAATATCCACACTCTAATGGAATTGACAGGAGATTTAGCTGCTATCTTTTAATAAAAATAAACGAATAAGGCGCAGGAGTGGCTGTGTGGTAAGTAGCTTGCTTACCAACCACATGGTTCCGGATTCACTCCCACTGCGTGGCACCTTGGCCAAGTGTCTTCTACTATAGCCTCGGGCCGACCAAAGCCTTGTGAGTGGATTTGGTAGATGGAAACTGAAAGAAGCCTGTCGTATATATGTATATATATATATATGTAGATGTTTTTGTGTCTGTGTTTGTCCCCCCCCCCCCCCCCCCCCCCCCAACATCGCTTGACAACCGATGCTGGTGTGTTTATGTCCCCGTAACTTAGCGGTTCGGCAAAAGAGACCGATAGAATAAGTACTAGGCTTCTAAAGAATAGTCTTGAGGTCGATTTGCTTGACTAAAGGTGGTGCTCCAGCATGGCCACAGTCAAAAGACTGAAACAAGTAAAAGAGTATAGATGCAAGCTTGGCTGTGTGGTTAAGAAGTTTGCTTAGCAACCTTGTGGTCTTTGGTTCAGTCCCATTACATGGCATCTTGGGCAAGTGCTTTCTATTATGACCAATACCTTGTCAGTGAATTTGGTAGTTAGAAACTGTGTGGAGGCCCAATGTTTGTGTGTATACACACACACACTAATATTGAACAGTGAGAACGAGTGGTCAACACCACATTGGTGGATTAATATTCTTTATTTGTGGGATAACGCCGGTACTCATCTCCATCTTGGAGACATGTAACAGGCTTGATAATTGGTGTGAAATGTTTTCCTCTCAGCATATAACCACTGGTAGCCTTGTTAACCCCTGCAAATAATATGTGTGTTTGTGTGCATTTGTTCCCCCCTCACCTTGACAACTGATGTTGGCTTGTTTACATGGGGTTGATTTCTTCAACTAAAGTTCTTCAAGGCGTTGCCCCATCATGGCTGCAACCCAATGACTGAAGCAAGTGAAACATAAAAGATAACATATGATGGTGGATTAAAAAACAAATAATGATGTAACATTTTAAATCTAATCTATATATTTTACCCTATATTATATACAGATGTTTAGTAATCTGTAGTAGTTTTCAGGTTTATATTATTAATAAGAAACGGGTGTTAGAAATAACCAGGTATATAAAGAAGTATATATACACACACACACGCACATGCACACACACACACACACACACACACACACACACACACACACACACACACACACTCTCTCTCTCTCTCTCTCTCTGGACTGGATCCTTTTTGATAAGCTAGTTAAAATATTGGCATTATTTCAAAATAAGCTTCTATTAAGTAAACGGACCAGTGCTAGAGGTTTATTTTACCAATGATAGTCATTGTTGTTTCAATTAAAAATCCTTGCTAAAATATAAAAAATTAGTAATAGTATATCTTGTAAAGCTTTTTCTTTCTTTCTTTAAATTTATTTTCTAAATATAAAATCTTGAGTAGTTAAAAAGAAAAAAATCTGTTAGTCATCAATTTTTTTTTTTCCTAGTATGAGTGAGTTATTTTTTGAAAAGGTTGCATCCATTTAGAGCAACTGCTACTTGAACTTGTTACCTTTGTGGCCACTTAACTGTGAATTAAGAATGAAACCTACTTCATCACTGAAGGAAGAATTGTTATTTGCTTTGCCTTGGGGCTTGGCGCAGCATAATATCTGTTGCATTTCGTCTTGACCTCTTGTCCTTATAGAAAGTATTTCATCCATCCAATATGTCCGAATGTACAAAAATCTAAGATTAAACCAGAAAGCTAAGAAAAAAAAAAAAAAAAAAAAAAACAGAATTTTCAGTTGACCGATCTTTCAGTTGTGCTATTTCGTCTTTTACATTGTCTGAAATGTTAGGAATTTGTAAATGCAGTAATAGTTAAAGAGCTAAATTAGTGTTTCTTTTCTTAACAGGTCATCAATGATGTAAATCTCTTTCTCTCTTTCTGTCTAATGTAAACATATGTGTGTATGTAAATATATATATATATATATATATATATATAGTCTGTCATACCGGCCATGACGAAGGGAAATAGCCCTGAAACTCGAGTCGCCTTTATATATATATATTTATATTTATATATTTATATATTTGATCCTTTATATTGAACACTCAATATTTCATCTACATTCAATACTTTCTTTCATGGTGCCATCCATTTTTATTTTATTTTATTTTATATTGTATATTGTATATCATATTATATATTGTATATTCCATATTCTATACCCCACATTAGTTCTGCAGGAATATAAATAAAACATAAAAAACAGACAGTGTTGGAACTCTTTTAAGCAAAATAATATATTCCTCTATACACAATCATACAAAAAAACCCACCTTTTTTGTATTTATTTTTACTCGCATATATATATATATATATATATATATATATATATATATATATATATTCCTTCAAAGCTGATGATTCACTCCATTGCCACACCAACTGCCTCTGTTGTATGCTTTTCTTCAGCCAAGACAGAGAAGAAATGCTTACAAATAAGTGTGTTTGGGGTAGAAAGGTAGTGAATCGTCAGCTTTAAAAGAATAATCAGACACGTCTCAGATACTATTACTCCAAAGCTCACACATACACTCCCATATATTAATAGAAAAATATATTTAAAATTTATTCCAAAGATATGAACTCTTGAAATGTTTTAAAGAAATATTTGAATCCTTGATATACTCTCTTTTACTCTTTTACTTGTTTCAGTCATTTGACTGCGGCCATGCTGGAGCACCGCCTTTAGTCGAGCAAATCGACCCCAGGACTTATTCTTTGTAAGCCTAGTACTTATTCTATCGGTCTCTTTTGCCGAACCGCTAAGTTACGGGGACCTAAACACACCACCATCGGTTGTCAAGCGATGTTGGGGGGGGGGGGCACAGACACACAAACATATACACACACATACATATATATATATATATATATATATATACACACATATATACGACGGGCTTCTTTCAGTTTCCGTCTACTAAATCCACTCACAAGGCTTTGGTCGTCCCGAGGCAATAGTAGAAGACACTTGCCCAAGGTGCCACGGCAGTGGGAATGAACCCGGAACCATGTGGTTGGTAAGCAAGCTACTTACCACATAGCCACTCAGAATAATTTTATTAGCTCTGCAGTTAATTTATTTTCTTAAGAATAATAGTTTTAGAATTATTTGTCCAAGAATCAAAAGGAACAAAGAAAGGTTTTCACTACCAGCTAGCTCACTGATCACAAACTTAATCTGTTGCTTGCATTTTGTTGCAAGGTACTTACCCCTCCATTGCTTTAGTCGAAACGATCCATATATATTCCTATAACTGAATAATACAGGAATGCCATGTGTTGGACCGATATTCTTATTTAAGGCAAGTTTTCATGTACATCTTCTTAACAGCAAGAAAACCAGCAAGCGCTGGTTTTGGAGGCCTTGAAAATACGATAGATTTATAGGAAATGTGATAGATTTATCTGTTTAAGGTGAGAAAAAAGAGCTAAGGGAGTGTCTACATGATAATCCACCCTGCAAGAAATGGCAACTAAATCTCCTCTAAATCACAAAAGTTGTACATTGGATAATGTTGTTCTAGATACATTGTCTAATATATGAAAAAGGGATGGCTATGACAAATGGTTTTGATTAAGTTTCTGCTTGATCAGAGCTAACCTGGAGTTAATCTCCCACAACAGCATAAAACATGTAATGACTATTCGTCTATAAACATGTTTTTGAAGACATGTTTATAGTCAAATGTGCTGATTTCGTTACGTTCAACACAAAGAGTTTTGCAGGTGATGAGGTTTATCATAGTTAATTGAGATGACCTTTCTGTATTATTGGTGCATATTTTAGTGACTCTAAAGGAAGGACTGTCAGAGTTGACCCCTAGTAGAATTTTAGCCCAAAATATAGAGGTGAAATTAAATATGTACTATAGTGCATTTAGCAAACCAAAGAAGTCTATGTGGTTATTCAACCAGGTAATATTAGCAGCTAAATCTCCTTAATAACATACCTTGGCATCTTGATAAAGACAATATCTCTCAGCTTTATTGTTGAATTATAGATAAGATTTAGCTATGCCGCAATGTTTCTTAAAAGAATACAGTTCATGTTAGAGAATATTTTTTGGTTAATTTTCAAAATGATTAAGAATTTTGAGAGGTATAATAAAGTAACACAAACACACCTGTCTCTTTGTGTCTATGCGTGCATGTGCACACACACACACACACACACACACACACACACACACACACAGAGGTTGTATTTGGAATAGAACTTCTACAAAAAATATTCTTTCGTAAAACTATAATGGAATTTATTTTACTGAAATCTCAAATTGGCATTTATTTAGTGATGGGATCCGGTTGGGATTACAACTAAAATATGAATGGTGAGGAGGAGGAGTCACAGGTGGGCTAGTATTGAAAGAGTTTAAGAGATAAAGCTCATTCAAATTATGCCCTTATATATATATATATATATATATATATATATATATATATATATATATACATACACAGGGTGTCCACAAAGTCTGAGTACATGGAGTAAATAAAATCATAATATAAACAATTGAATATAAAAGATAATAATTTCTTAAAGTATGTGTTAATCCCCATGTACCCAGTCTTTGTGGACACCCTGTATATATATATATATATATATATATATA
Source organism: Octopus bimaculoides (assembly GCF_046866305.1). NCBI lineage: Eukaryota > Metazoa > Mollusca > Cephalopoda > Octopoda > Octopodidae > Octopus > Octopus bimaculoides. Next base: position 12,930,334 of record NC_142938.1, read on the forward strand.
TATATATATATATATATATAGGATTGACCTTTTACTAAACAACAATAAATAATTTCGATAGTCAAGAGATAAAGTGATTACTTTACTAATTCTGCTTTGTTATTTCTGAGTAAAACATTTCGTTCTGCCCACATTCAATTGGGTATCAGATCATTTGCAAATGGTACCGGTCATATATCGGCACTCTATTCAGAGGAGTTAAAGTTACATCTTTAAAAAGCCCCTAACAAAGTGATATAGCCATTACATCATATTACTAACATATATATATATATATATATATATATATATATATATATATAGATAGTTTCCTTACTGTTAAAGTAATACAAAGATGGGGGTGAAAAACTTGATTAATGTTTTAACTGCTTTTATTTCCATAAATTTGAAGTCAGTAATAATTACTACACATCTTTACATTCATTTACTTTGCTGTACTAATATGAAAGAGGTAAATTTTCATTTAAATTTAAACATTTATACATGTATATATTTGTTAACAAAAGTATGAGTGGGACTTTTTGTTGTTGAAGTCAAGTAAATCAAAAAATGATGTCTTGTTCAAGAGCATTTTTGACTTGTACTAATGTGGCCATCAGTCTAACACTTTTCATTTCTCAGCCATTATGTCTATTGTTTCCTTTGTATTTGCATATATATAGAACCAATAGTCTATGTTTTCTCAATTTCGTTTTGTAATATTGTAATAAACATGGTTTATGGTGGTAGTTGATGGATTAGTTCTAATCTAATACTGACATCAGTATAAAAGAGCCTGCATGTAAATCTCACTGGACTGTCATACTGACTTTATCTTCAAACTGGAATTTTGTAATCTATGTGGTAGAGCTTCATGGCAACTTTGGATGGTTGCAGTGAAAGAGTATTGTTATTTTGTTTAACCCTTTTGATACCAACCCACTTGAGACCACCCTTGGTTCAATGATGCAAATTTCCTGTTTTAAAAGTGATCTAAATTAGAATCTTCCATCAACATCTCATGTTAATTTATATTTCAAACACAGGCTTAATAATGACAGAATTATTTTATGAAGTTCTTCATTATTTTCTAAATTAGCTGAGACAAAAGACAGCAGGTTTTAACAGAAATATGATAACAAAAGGGTTAAAGTCTTTCTTGAAATTCCTGAGATTATTAATGTTCAGAGATGAATAAAATTTAATCTTGTTACTGACTACACATAACTTATGATGGCAGAGTTTGCTCATTTGTTTTCAAGGTATCAGAATGGATGTATGTGATAGGACCATTCCTCTTATATCATTGTAGGAACTTTCAGCCCTTTTTTTCCTCAAGAAACCTTTACTTTTTTTTTTTTTGTATTGAAAGTATGCAATTTATTTATTTGAAATCTTAGACTCCATGTTGAAAATTCCACATATGCAACATGTTATTATTTAATTATTATTAATTAATATATCCTTTAAAATATTACTTAAATAATGGTTGATAAATATTATATTAGTGCCTGTAAAGAAATATAAAATCAGTAAATGCACATTTGTGGAGGCTCGTGGCTTAGTGGTTAGGGTGTCAGCATCATGATCGTAAGATTGTGGCTTCGATTCCTGGACCGGGTGACACGTTGTGTTCTTGAGCAAAAACTTCATTTCACGTTGCTCTAGTCAACTCAGCTGGCAAAAATGAGTAATGCTGCGATGGACTGGGGAACACAAACGCCATTGAAACCGGGAAACCGGGCCCATGTGCCTGGCTGGGCTTTAAAAGGGCGCATTTATTATTTTATTTAAATGCACATTTATTTGTTAAAAAATTGTTGGCATTAGAAATAATATTAAAATATTAAACCATTTAACCTTTTTGTGATCATATTCCAGCAGTGCTTCAGTGAGTTTTTGAGAATAATCAAATATTTGGAAGGATAAAATTTCTTTTAGCTTGTGTTTAGAACATAGGTTATTAACCAGTTTGATACTGACCTGCATGAGACTACCTCTGGTTCTATGATGCAAACTTTGTTATTTTTGAAGTGATTTAAGTTAAAAACCTTCCATCAAAATTTCATGTTGTTCTAAACACCACATTGATAATGTCAGTTATTTTACTAAATTCTTCATTATTTAAAAAAAAAAAATTGAAACAATAGCAGTGCATTTCAACAGAAATATGGTAAGAAAAGGGTTAACTCTTTCGTGATATTTGGAATGAAATACACTGCATATGTGTTTCCATTAATTTTGAAACTAATCAAGAATTTGGAAGAATTTAATAAAATAATTAACTTTGTCAGTGTCAAAGCTAGTTTATGGAAAATAACTTTTAACAAATTGTTCTCACACAAAATTATAATAGATTCTATTATTTCAATATGAATATTTTGAACTGGCAATTTTTGTATTTTTGTAGAACCATTGGCAGTCTGAGACAGATTGGTATCAAAATAATTAAGGAGCTATGTTGATAAGTAAACAACAGCAGCCTAACTAGTTAGCCCAAAATATCTGGGAAGGATGAATAGCAAAGAACTCTTCTCCCTCCCTCCCTTTGTGTGTATGTGTGTATATATGAACTTTTTGAACCTATCTGAGACTAACCTTTGTAAGTCGACATTAGATTTATCAAAGAAATTTTGCTTTCTACATTTACTTATTTATTGTAGTTTTGTTCTTGTCTGATTGTTGGTATATGAATTCCTTAAGAAAAATACTTGTTTTGAATGCTATAATCTTTTTTTTCTTCCCATTACAAATCTTTTTATCCTTTCAGTGTTTTCAGGAATGTTAACGCTTTAATTAGCAGACATCTTTTTCTTCTCTGAACAAATATTTCTTTAGAAGCAGTATTTCTTTAAATTAACCACTACTATTAAATAACATTAAAAAAAAAAAAAAAAAAAGTAATTGAGGAGGAGAGAGTTTTTCTCAGAGAATTAATTTGATTTGTTACTTTAAACAGTTTTTTTTCTTTTCTTTCTTCAGAAACACACCTACTTGATTTAAAATGGATATTACTCACGGAAACACGGTACGTAATTTAACATTCTTTATAATTTGTATAATAATTAGACTTATCTATGCCAAAACTGTTTACTCCATATTTCTATGCTTTTATCAAAGTGTCATAACTTCATGGTATTCAACTATATTTTTACTATGTCATTGTAGCCTTATGCTTCCTTTTTAATTTTGAAGATAATTAAGAATTTGGTTGGATTTAGTAAAATAATTATATAATTGTAGTGGGTAAGTTTAGCTTAATCGGTCAAAGCATCGTGACGCGTAATCACGGGGATGTGAGTTCGAGTCCACAGCTAGCCACCTACACTTTTCTCTGCAAAATAGGGGTAGTTTATCCTGTTCAGGCTATATTATTATCATTATTCTGCGATTGAGAATTTAAAAAATCACTTCATTAACTTTCTAAAGACATCTCAACACTTCTGAAAGCAAACTTCATTTGTTTATTTACGTTTGTCGTAATTTGAATTTAAAATAATTGTTTTACATTTATTTCTATATAAAGATGATTACCGAACTAAAAAGTTCTAGCAAAAATCTATAAGGTGTTTTGAATTGAATATAAACACTTTAAAACAGGTTGGTTTGTATTAAGGAACTAGAGACAGCTCAAGTGTCAAAAAGCATCAAATTGTGGTATAAACTTGAATGTTTGGACAGTTGTCTCTATCTCAAGTGGTTTGAGTCTAAAATCTCAACAGTAATTTTATTCTTATTTTGTTATCATTAGCATTGCTGAGGTAAATTTTTGTTGAACAGCTGTTGTCACATGTGGGATGAGTTTGGCTATTGGCTAAGTCTTGAGTATCTCACAAAGCCCACACATTTTGGTTAAGGGTATTTGTATTATATTATAGTTAATTTAATTTACTTGTCTTGGACTTTTTCTTAATGGCTTAGAGGGGGAAAAGAACAATGCTCGCAATCTTTCTCAGGATCTCTGAGACTGGTGGGCGGAAAAGAAGAATGGTAGAGCAGCCTGAATTTTTACAAGAGAGTGGACATCATTAAGAGAGCAAGAAGGATAAAACGGAATCTTTACTATATTGAAATTTGAATTGAGAATGTAAACGGATTTAAAAAGAAATACCAAAAGGCAATCTTATAATAATTCTGCTTGTTCCTGCATTACTTAGCCCGTCTGTAATGCTTCCATGCGATTAGTTGGAGCAGGGGAGAGGTGTGATGGGAGAGGAAGGGAGAGGTGGTGGTGAGTGAAATGTGTAATTTTTGTTTTGAACTAAATTTTTCTCCTCCATTACTTGGCCCGTTTGTAACACTTTCATGTGATCAGTTGAAGGGAAAGATGAAGAGTGAAAGAAAAAGGAAGGAGAAAAAAAAGGATAAGGTGAGAAGTGAGAAAGAGAGAGGGAGAGTGCTGTGTATTAAGTCTAATATAATTGTGCCTTGTTTGTTGGCACTCCGTCGCTTACGACATCGAGGGTTCCAGTTGATCCAATCAACGGAACAACCTGCTCGTGAAATTAACATGCAAGTGGCTGAGCACTCCACAGACACGTGTACCCTTAACGTAGTTCTCGGGGAGATTCAGTGTGACACAGTGTGACAAGGCTGACCCTTTGAAATAGAGGCACAACAGAAACAGGAAGTAAGAGTGAGAGAAAGTTGTGGTGAAAGTGTACAGCAGGATTCGCCACCATCTCCTGCCGGAACCTTGTGGAGCTTTAGGTGTTTTTGCTCAACAAACACTCGCAACGCCCGGTCTGGGAATTGAAACCGCGATCCTATGACCACGAGTCCGCTGCTCTAACCACTGGGCCATTGCGCCTCCACAATATAATTGTGCATAAAATATATAAAGTGCATTAAGTAATCATTGTTTTCCAATTTCCTCCACTTTTCAATGATTAGCAGATGAGCAAACTATCTTTTGATACAGACACAACATGGGATAGGTTTTCAGGTTTCTTGGATAGAGTTTTCTGAAATAACTCAATAAGTTTACCATTAATTCCGTGAAATATTCATGGGTCCCACTAGCATGAAGGGCATCCAGCTGTAGAAACTCTGCCAAATCAGATTGGAGCCTCGCCAGTCCTCAATCAAATCGTCCAACCCATGCTAGCATGGAAAGCGAACGTTAAACGATGATGATGATTGATCATGTTTCAGAATTCAGAAGTTAAGTGTTGTAATAGTTGTGTCTATAGAGGAAGTGCCTGAGGACTCTAACCCCACAGCTCTCCTGAGAATAGTGGTGAACATGGATGGATATTTCTAGCATTTGTCCATATTAGTGATAACTGGCGCAAGTCCACCAACTTTTTGGAGGCAACTGGAATAGGGAACTGTCAATTGATTTGATTTTCATAGTTAAGTGAACCCAGGAAGGTTATAGACAAAGTTTACCTTGGTGGGATTTGAACTCACAGTGTAAATGGATGGAAATATTTCATAGCATTTTGCTTGACAATAATAATGATGATTTTTTTGCATTTGCCAAAAAGGCAACAGATCGAGGGGATAGATATGTTACTCGGACAAATTATAAGAAAAGGTGAGGGGCTATGCAGAATTGGGATCTTTTTTAAAACGGGGGCCACATTTTTCATTAACGAAACACTTTGAAACTTGGAACACTGGTAGAATGTGTCATATAAAACATCTTTTTCTCTTAGTCTTCTTAAAAAAAAAAAGAAATCCATAAATTATTCCATGTTAAAGTTGTCGTATTTCTGTAATTTCAACCAATCACTGACGTCCATTCAGCCGATATACATTAAGTGCCGACTACATAAACAAACGATTCTGAAACAATTAACTCTAACCGTAGGGTTAGGGTTAAGGTTAAAGCAAATTTAAAATGAAAAAAGCAAAAATAAAACGAAGGTATGGAGATTAAATACGCTTTACATCGCTTAATGAGCCAAAGGAGTAAATATAAACAACTGAATACTTGTCAGTGATTGGTTGAAATTATCGATATAAGACAATTTTTTACATGAAATAAATTCGAATACAAAAATATTTTTCTGTTCTATAACACAAAATAGATAAGTATACGAAGTTTGAAAGTCTTTCGGTACCAAAAACACTACGTAAAACATTAATGAAAAATGTGGCCCCCGTTTTAAAAAAGATCCCAGAATTGATTATATAAAAGGCAAGTATGAAATCAGGTGTTTCATACAGATTACAGCCACTTATGGTCAGTCAAGGAGCCCCACAGATCCAGGATTATTCTGACTATCAATTGCCCATTCCAAGCTAAAAACAGCAACTACAATAATGATAGTTACTTCTAATCTAGGGCAGGGGTTTTCAAACTTTTTGACTTGCGGACCCCTTTATATTTCAGGCTTTACCTTATAAACGCTTTTGAAATTTATACATAAATATTTACTTAAAATAACATATATTTTTACATTTATTTATTTAACAGTATTTAACAAATAGGTTTATAGTCAATTAAAAGATTTCGATTAAAAAAACATATATAAAATCAAATTGCCCATAAAAAGTATTTGCTGTCCACGGACCCCCTGTCTTGTCCTTGCGGACCACAGTTTGAAAACCCCTGATCTAGGGTACAAGACCAGTAATTTTGTGGAAGTGGGTGTGAGTTGATGATATTGACCTCAGCACTTGAATTGTACTCTTATTTTACTGACCCTTTGAAGGATGAAAAGCAAAGCTGACCTAAGCAGGATTTGAACTGAGAATGTAAAGAGCTAGTACCACCACCACAACAACAACAACAGCAGTAACAACGAGAATAATGTTAATAAAGTACTATCAATTATCAAGGCATGAAAGAACAACTAGTCATCTGACAGATCCAGTTGCATTTTGTAGATTAATAACTGAATGAAATATAATGCAAGAGCTACCATCTTGTCATGCATTTTCTCTTGAGATTATATCTTAAAAAAAGATTCTTGTTATCAGAATAGCTTGCTATTTCACCAAGGATAGTGTAAAGATATGGAAAACAGCATCAGAATTGCTGTTTTTCTTCAACACTATCTGAATCCTAAACCTTCAATCACACAGATACCATGTTTTCTTAACATTTGTGAGTAAAAGTTTGCCAAAATTTCTACATGTTTACATATCTTTATATTTGTGTGTGTGCACTGCGTGCGTGTGTGTGTGTGTGTGTGTGTGTGTGTGTGTGTGTGTGTGTGTGTGTGTACACTTCCATTGGCAGTTAATTTTCATTCTGTAAAGTGTTTTGTTTATAATGCCAGTTACAAATACTTTGAATTTTACGCTGTGCTGTATTGTAGTATTTTCCACAGATATAGCCAGTGCTAGGATAATAATTAGTTATCTTGTATCAAAAGATTGGTCTACGAGGATGCATGGCCTAACGGTTAGGATGTTGCATTCAAGATCGCAAGATTGTGGTTTCAATTTCTAGACCGGATGGTGCATTATGTTCTTATTTCTTTATTGCCCACAAAGGGCTAAACATAGAGGGGACAAACAAGGACAGACAAAGGGATTAAGTCAATTACATCGACCCCAGTGCATAACTGGCACTTAATTTATCGACCCCGAAAGGATGAAAGGCAAAGTCGACCTCGGCGGAATTTGAACTCAGAACGTAATGGCAGACAAAATACCGCTAAACATTTCGCCCGGCGTGCTAACATTTCTGCCAGCTCGCCGCCTTATGTGCTTAAACCAAAATACTTCATCTCGTGTTGCTCTGTGATCTCTTCAACACCGGACACGTGGTACACTGTGCACCTGTTCAGGTAGCACCGATTTGATGGAGGGAGTGAGTTAATGTACAGCATATATATTTGATCATTATAAACAAATCATTTAGCAAAAGCTGAACACTCAAATAGAGAGTCTATCATATGAGTGTCTACATTGGTGGTTCTCAGCCATAGCTTCTGGGGCCACATGTGACCCTCAAGCATCCTTCTGGCAGCCCTCGATAGTCTTCCTTGTTTAAATATAATAAATTTTCTTCATTTGACATGTGTTTTACTTTCTTTTGGTGCAGACCCCTCCAAAATCCAGGTTTGGGATTTGGCTCGGTTATTAAAAAGGTTGAGAACCCCTAGTCTACATAATTGATGGATCAGCTAGAAATAACAGCCAAATTTCACTTTAATCTTACCCTATCAATTTTAAGAAAGAGGAAGTGCACATTGTATAATACACACACATACATATATATATGTATACACACACATACATATATATACATATACACACACATACATATATATATATACATATACTCTCTCTCTATTTTACTTGTTTCAGTCATTTGACTGCGGCCATGCTGGAGCACTGCCTTTAGTCGAGCAAATTGACCCCGGGACTTATTCTTTGTAAGCCTAGTACTTATTCTATCGGTCTCTTTGCCGAACCGCTAAGTGATGGGGACGTAAACACACCAGCATCGGTTGTCAAGCAATGCTAGGGGGACAGACACACACACACACACACTCTTTCTCTCTCTCTTTCTCTCTCTCTCTCTCTCTCTCTCTCTCTCTCTCACACACATATATATACATATATACGACGGGCTTTTTCAGTTTCCGTCTACCACATCCACTCACAAGGCTTGTGGAAGACACTTGCCCAAGATGCCACGCAGTGGGACTGAACCTAGAACCATGTGGTTGGTAAGCAAGCTACTTACCACACAGCCACTCCTGCGCCTATGTGTACTTTCTTTCAAATTCAGATAATGATGAAAATAATACTGTTCAAGAAACTTTGATTATCGGTACCAATATATTTTCTTTTAAAATAATTAAGTTCACAAAACTGGATTGATTGGTGTTTCTGTAAGAAGAGAGAGCTCTAGCATTTTATGCAGGATCCTTAGTCAGAGAAGAAATTTCTGTAACAAAAACCTCTGCCCTGAACAATATTCTTTTTTTATTCAACTGACTTTAGTTGTTGCTGATCACTACTAATTGTTTGGCCCTAGTTCAACCTTAAGCAAACCTGTGGTAAAATGTATTCAGCCTTTTTATTCAGTCTTTAAGAGTATCTAAAACTATACCGTCCTGGGCAAGACAAACAACATCCAATGTCAGGGCTTATGCTCAGGTACCCAGGTAGTCTGTGGAGTGTGGAGTTATTCCTTAATCACCATTTCTCTCAGGTGCACTTTGGTTCAGGGTGGTTGTATATGCATCCTTGTTTAAGACTGTGGTGGGGGGGGGGGTGATCTGAAGGAGATTTGGTTGCTATTTCTAGCATATCAAGTGACCACATAGAGGCTCTCTAGTTGGCTCGTTGTGGTTTGAAGCAAATATTTAAACAACTACTTGTTACCTACATTGAGTGTTTGCTTTTTTCTTCAATAGTTAAATACTTCATAGTTAGATTCCCAACTTAGTACAATATTCAATAGTTAAAACATTTGTTGATCAAGTCTATTGGTATGAAGACTTTCTTCAGATTTTGAATAGTTAATGAAGCATCTGGTAAAGTTTTTTTTTTTTTCGTATTTAATTTGTTATTTAACCCCAGGTTGGCTCTGGTTGAGCTGACATGGTCAAAGGCATTCCAGTCATGACCATCATGTCTTTTTTGTGTGTGTGCATTTAGGACTACATAGCTGGTAGAATGTGGTTTGAAGGAGATCCAGCTGCTATTTCATGCAGGTCAAGCAATCATGTGGAGATTCACTCATTGGCTTTATATTTTTGAAATTTAATTTTGCCTGTGCCACATAAAAAGCACTGGTGATGGTGCCACATAAAAAGTACTCAATACACTCTGTAAGGTGGTTGGCACTAAGAAGAGCATCCAGCTGCAGAAACTAAGTGAAAACAAACCATGGAACCTGATGCAGCCCTTGGCCTTGCCAGCGCCTGCGAACCTGTCCAACCCATGCCAGCATGGAAAACAGATTTCAAATGATTATTTGTATTTATTTCACTTCCTTACAACATTTAACCCTTCAGGATTCAGCTTACTCTGTCAATTGTAATGCTTATTTATTACCTCCACCTTCGCTGAGGTGGAGGTATTGTTTTCAGTTGTGTTTGCTTGTTTGCATATCGACCTCAGGACTTATTCTCTGTAAGCCTAGTACTTATTCTATCGGTCTCTTTTGCCGAACCGCTAAGTTACGGGGGACGTAAACACACCAGCATCGGTTGTCAAGCGATGTTGTGGGGATAAACACACACACACATATATATACATATACATATATACGACGGGCTTCTTTCAGTTTCTGTCTACCAAATCCACTCACAAGGCTTTGGTTGGCCCGAGGCTATAGTAGAAGACACTTGCCCAAGGTGCCACACAGTGGGACTGAACCCGGAACCATGTGGATGGTAAGCAAGCTACTTACCACACAGCCACTCCTGTGCCTTTATTTTATTATTTTAAAAACCCTAAAATGGTGAGCGGACAGAATTGTTAGTACACTGGGTAAAATGCTTAGTAGCATTTTGTCCATCTTTACGTTCTAAGTTCAAATTCCACCGAGGTTGACTTTGTCTTTCATTCTTTTAGTGTTAATGAAATAAGTATCAATTATGCACTGGGGGTCAATGTATTCAACTTGCCCTCTCCCCCAAAGTTTCAGGCCTTGTGCTTATAGTAGAAAGGATTATCTTATAAAACCCCGAAATGATAACATGCAAAGTTATTTGAATAGAAGGATTTGAACTCAGAATGTAAAGAGCCAGAAAAAAACACTTCTAAGCATTTCTTTCAAACCTAGGCCAGAAATTTTCCCGTACTAGATGCAAGTAGCCCTGCAGATCCTTCTGCATGAGCATGTTCTGCCCCACCACATTGTCCCCTAGCATGAAGCTGATCTCACCTCACAACCTCCAGGATTCATAAATAACCATGTGAGCTGCTGATGACCTCAATGATAATAATAATGATAATATGGTAATAATACTATTTTTAAAATCTACTTTTTGTAAATGAACAACTCAGCTGTTAAGTCAAAAGACAGAGGAAAAATGTAGGTTGAAGTGGATAACTTTATAAGAAGGATATAGAATAGCATTTAATGCAATATAATCTTTCTTACCATCAGCAGCAGCAGTGGGTTCAGTCCCACTGCGTGGCCCCTTGGGCAAGTGTCTTCTACTATAGCCTCGGGCTGACCAAAGCCTTGTGAGTGGATTTGGTAGACGGAAACTGAAAGAAGCCCATCGTATATATGTATATATATATATATATGTGTGTGTGTGTCTGTTTGTTCCCCCAGCATCACTTGACAACCGATGCTGGTGTGTTTACATCCCCGTAACTTAGCGGTTCGGCAAAAGAGATCGATAGAATAAGTACTAGGCTTACAACGAATAAGTTCTGGGGTCGATTTGCTCGACTAAAGTTGGTGCTCCAGCATGGCCACAGTCAAATGACAGAAACAAGTAAAAGAGTAAAAGAGTATCACCTCTGTTTTTTTCCTTGCTAGCATGGGTTGAACATGTTCTACTGTTCTATATTTAAGAGATGAGGAATTTTGTACATTATTTACATTTGATGGATATTTGTCCTCATCTTGTTTGTTGTTAACATGACGTTTTGGCTGACATAATCTCCAGCCTTCATCGTGTGTCTTGGGGAAATCTTAAACCTGGGTTTGAAATTTCCCTGAGGCACCTCACGAAGGCTGGAAGGTATATCAGCTGAAACGTGTTAACAACAAACAAGATGAGGACAAATATCCCTCAAATGTAAATAATGTAAATGTTCTACTGTGTCTTCCTTTTGTTGTAGTCTTTAATCATCTGGTTAAGAAACATGGCTCAGTGGTTAGTGCGTCAGGCAGTGAGTTCGATTCCTGGTTAGAGCATGAGGCAGTGAGTTCGATTCCTGGACCGGGCTGTGTGTTGTGTTCTTGAGTAAGACACTTTATTTCATGTTACTCCAGTTCACTCAGCTGTAGAAATGAGTTGCAACATTACTGGTGCCAAGCTGTATCGGCCTTTACTTCTGCCTTGGCCAACATTGGAAACATGGGGAGAGAAGGCCGGTAAGCAAGGGCAACTGCTGGTCTTCCATAAAAACAACCTTGCTTGGACTTGTGCCTTTGAGGGAAACTTTCTAGGTGCAATCCCATGGTTAGTCATGACTGAAGGGGGTTCTTTACCCTTATCATCTGGTACACAATAGCAGGAAAAGTGATTAACTTTGTTGTGCATGTCACGTTGGCATGGTTACAGATAAAGTTCGATGCCTGTCCTAACACTTGACACTTGTTTTTCTAGTAAGGTCTCTACTCCACAACTTTTCACAAACCATTGAACTGTCAATCTTTTTATATAGGGCATAAGCATTGTTACACACTACCTTAGTCATGTCAATATAAAGGCATGCAGGTACACACACACACATGTGCACGTTCTTGACAAGTCCCCCATACAGTTTCTGTCTACCAAATTTCACTCAAGACATTGATTGTGCTGAGGCTATCCTAGAAGTTATTCATGGTTGTCATGAATCCGAAACCACATGGTTGTGAAGCAAACTTCTTGGCTGTACAAGTCACGCCTGCTACTGCATGCATGCATGTACACGCACACACAAAGAAAAATAGAACAAACAAAATCTGAGAAAGCCATTGTTAGAAAAAGAAAGTGCTGACAAATGTATTTAATCCAATCTTTTTTTTCTTCTACGCTTGCATAGGTGTATGTATGGCTTATTTGTTTTAAGAAACCACTGAACTAGGAAATAGTAACAATCATCATCATCATCGTTTAACGTCCGCTTTCCATGCTAGCATGGGTTGGACGATTTGACTGAGGACTGGTGAAACCAGATGGCTACACCAGGCTCCAATCTGATTTGGCAGAGTTTCTACAGCTGGATGCCCGTCCTAACGCCAACCACTCCGAGAGTGTAATGGGTGCTTTTACATGCCACCGGCATGAAGGCCAGTCAGGCGGCACTTTCAACGGCCACGCTCAAAATGGTGTATTTTATGTGCCACCCGCACAAGAGCCAGTCCAGTGGCACTGGCAACGATCTCGCTCTCGCTCGAAAGTCCTTACACATGCCACGGGCACAAGTACCAGAAAGGCGACGCTGGACACAGGTGTCATCACGATTTCGCTTCTAGTTTTTATTCAGTCAAAGTCTGAACTTATGACTAAGTGTTCAATAGTCTAGTATCCATTGCACCTCATAGCCACTGTATTTTAGGCGGGAGTGTGGGGGAACTTTCTGAATAAATCAATCTTAGTTTGTTTACGGCATACTGAAATAACTGGACAGAGAAAAATTAGTCTGGAGAAAGTAGTGATGGTTTTTTTTGGTTTTTTTTTTGTGTTGGCAAACAACAGTCAATAATTGTCTAAGATAAATTTTAATATTGATCTTTAATATCGATTCCTGATCAACTAGGCTTTTCATGTTTTCTTGTTTTCTTGAAGCCAATAAAGTAAGTACCTATCAAGTACTGAGGTCGATATAATCAACTGTACTTTTGAATTTGTGTGCTGCCCCAGCTTGGCTGCAGCCAAATAATTAATTTTAATTTTCTATGGCTTATATTTTTTTTGTGAGTGCACTGTTGCACTTCAAAAAGAAATTTTTAAAAAAATGGTAAGAGACATGGGCACTGGGTGTGTGGAGGCTGGAAAATGAGGTGAATCTGCTCCACTGGATGTGTAATAAGCGATGGAGTGAAGGAAAAACTGGGCATTAAAGAAATAAGTATACTAGAGAAAACACTTGTGTTGGCATGGGCATGTAATGCACATGAAGAGCGATAGTTGAGTTGTTGGCACTCCGTCGCTTAGGACGTCGAGGGTTCCAGTTGATCCGATCAACGGAACAGCCTGCTCGTGAAATTAACGAGCAAGTGGCTGAGCACTCCACAGACACGTGTACCCTTAACGTAGCTCTTGGGGGAGATTCAGCGTGACACAGAGTGTGACAAGGCTGACCCTTTGAATTACAGGCACAACAGAAACTCAGGAAGAAAGAGTGATAGAAAGTTGTGGTGAAAGAGTACAGCAGGGTTCGCCACCATCCCCTGCCAGAGCCTCGTGGGGCTTTTAGGTGTTTTCGCTCAATAAACACACACAACACCCGGTCTGGGAATCGAAGCCGCGAGTCCGCTGCCCTAACCACTGGGCCATTGCGCCTCCGATAGTTGAGTAGATAAGTATCAAACAATACAAGTGGAAGGAGTCTACAGAAAAAGAATCTGAAGTTAATGTGGGAAGAAGAGGCGAGGTCTGGCCTTAGGATGCTGGACAGAAATGAGGATGAGGGACCCCAACAAGTGCAAAATACCCATCTAACCCATTCCAGCATGGAAAAGTGTGCTTAAAATAGTTGTGTCGATAAAAGAATAATCAGTAAATTTATTTATTCTTTTATTGTTTTACTTGTTTCAGTCATTTGACTGTGGCCATGCTGGAGCACCGCCTTTAGTCAAGCAAATTGACCCCAGGACTTATTCTGTGGAAGCCTAGTACTTATTCTATCGATCTCTTTTGCCAAACCGCTAAGTTTCGGAACCGTAAACACATCAGCATCGGTTGTCAAGTGATGTTGGGGAGGACAAACACAGACACACAAACACGTACATAGACACACACACACACACACACACACATATATACGATGGGTTTCTTTCAGTTTCCGTCTACCAAATCCACTCACAAGGCTTTGGTCGGCCCGAGGCTATAGAAGAAGACACTTGCCCAAGGTGCCACGCAATGGGACTGAACCTGGAACCATGTGGTTTGTAAGCAAACTACTTACCACACAGCCACTCCTACATTTTGTTAAAAAAATGATTAAAAAATATCTCTTAAGTTGGAAAAAATTATGGTCCTCATATTTCTTGGAGTGGTGTTAGTAATATGTTTGGTACTATACATATAGACTCCCAGCTACTTTTTAAAGATATGATTTCTGAATTATTATCATTAATTTTACACTTGTTATAAAAATAGCCAAAAAAATACAATATCTGAGTTATAACTGCAGTGTTGAAAATTGGTATTTGTAATAATAACTGTCTAATATTTAGAAAACCAAATATATCAATCTAGTATTTAACCATATTGGCAGCACCATATGTCTTGGATAGTTTACTGTTAGTTTTCTCTTATCTTACTTGTGTTCAGCGTATTTTGATTTATGAATCTTATATTCTTTCTCAAAAGTTAATACTATGGAGCATCTGCTCTGCATACTAATTTTAGTTGGTAAGCAATTGGATATATAAATCAGTGCATGGGTGTGCTTTTAACAGTGTTTCTGGAATGTTTATGAATAGTTTGGTTCTGTTGGGTGGTTGTTTTTACTGTTTAGAGACTCCCCCACTTCCTTGATCATCTCTCATTGACTTATATATATATAAAAAAAAAAAAAGGAATTCCTGCCATCACCCGTCACATTTTTTTTAAGGGCATGTAGTATCTATATGAGAGGGATTTATTATTTTTTCTCACTGGTCAGGCAACCATGTAAAGGTTCCATTGTTCTTTCGTCAGTTGCATTTAATGTATCTAGATCGGTAGGTATATCTATCATATATATATATATATATATATATATATATATATATATATATATATATATATATATATAGATATGCAGGGCAGGGAATCATCAATTAGTAATAAAATTAATAATTAACAATTTCTGCCGGGTAGCTCAGTATGAAAAAAACCTTCTTCGGTAAATAATTTATAATCAGAAATATATAGGGATTGACAGTAACCTGCTTCTCCAACATACTGAGAATTCAGAAATAGCAGTCAAAGAACTACTGATTTCAGATTTCAAAACTACAAATTATTACTCCAGATTGATAGCGATATTTTTGATACACACAGAACAAAAAACAATAGAGAAGAGTAAAAAACACTTGCCTTTTAGTTAATTTAGTACAATTGTTTCACAGTTAAGAGTACATAATACTCTATTCTGATCTTCAGCTAAATATTCTAATAAATTTGTTAATGTCTAAATAACTCACGTTAATTTTGACCATGTGAACATCAATACCACGTGAAGAAGACGTTAAGAAATTTATCGGCCAGTAAATTCAAAACTTCTTGCCCTAATGAATTTCAATTCAGCGTGTATCAGAAATAGTTCCGTTTAGGAACCGATCTAGATACATTAAATGCAACTGACGAAAGAACAATGGAACCTTTACATGGTTGCCTGACCAGTGAGAAAAAATAATAAATCCCTCTCATATAGATACTACATGCCCTTAAAAAAAATGTGACGGGTGATGGCAGGAATTCCTTTTATATATACACACACACACACACACACACACACACACACACACACACACACACACACACACACACACACACACACACACACATATATCCTATCTATCTATCTATCTATATATATATGTCAGTAAATAGTGGGGTTGTGTTAACCGCACGTGGAGAAATAATAGAAAAATGAAAAATAATAAGGAATTTATGTATATATATATATATATATATATATATATATATATATACCTATCTGTTTATATATATAGCGTATGTTTTCAAATTGCATCTATTCATGAGGAACGTTAAACTGCGTCAATTTTACCTCTCTCAGGCGGATTTGCAGAAGCAGTGTACACAACACCTTCCTCCAGACACCCACCCAAAAGAAATACGGCTGTTGTTACTGACTATTTTTATTCCAATAGGCGTTTTTGCACTTATTATTATGCAGTAACAGGTTTGGCCTACTTATAAAAGCTAGTTGCATGGCTGTCTGTCCTTCAGTGATTGTATTTGTTACTGCCGTTGGTTTAAATCTGCCCACACTGCACGAGACACTCATTTGGAGCAAATGTGGGTATTGTAGTAAGTACTCTCTGTTTTATAATTGTTACACTTAAACCATCAACTGTTTTGCTTTATTTATGCAGAAACCATTATTAGATGTGTAAACATATGAAGTTCCTTAGTTTGATATATATATATATATATATATATATTTTTTTTTTAACTATTGCATTATTAGAATTCTTTGTACTACATACAGTGCAAGTAGAATCAATACAGAGTGTCATTAGATATAATGCAGACTACATTGAAATATAAAATTCAGAAAACTTAGACACACAAACACACACACACACACACAAAATAATAATCTATGGAGAGTCACGTAATATGTAGACCGCTTGAAATATTAACTACTTCCTCTTAAGATTTTTAAGCAGTAGTCAGTATTTTGAGGGCAGATTTTCCTTAATACTAAATATCAAGTGTTTTTGAAGAGTAATGTTTTATTTAATCAAAGCATGTAAACTCCTTTCTACATGATGTTTTTTACGTCAGGCTGGTTAAGTAAGGGGTGGCGGTGTTGTCACTGACTCTAGCGTCTCAAGCCAAAGTGAGAGCCTCTTCTTGGTTGCTGGACATACTAGAGACAGTGACCAGAACTCTCTCTTGGACCATGTTCTTATTTCTTTATTGCCCACAAGGGGTTAAACATAGAGGGTACAAACAAGGACAGACAAAGGGAGTAAGTTGATTGTATCTATCCCCAGTGCGTAACTGGTACTTAATTTATTGACCCCGAAAGGATGAAAGGCAAAGTCGACCTCGGCGGAATTTGAACTCAGAACGTAGCGGCAGACGGAATACTGCTAAGCATTTCGCCCGGCGTGCTAACGTTTCTGCCAGCTCGCCACCTTGGACCATGTTCTGCCATCTTAAAAACGGGAGGGACATATTGGTTAATGTAGCCCTAAGAAAAGGAAAAGGGTGTTAATGTAGCTGGACTGGTTTGATCATAGTTCTATTCAATCAGGGCTGACCTGGAGCTGAACAACAGTAAAACCACCCATCTGGGGCTTGGACACCGTTAATCCTTTAGCATTCAGGTTACTCTGAATATGTAATGCTTATTCATTCACATTGCTTTAACCCTTTTGTTACCAACCCGGCTGAAACTGGCTCTGGCTCTGTAGTACAAATGTCTTGTTTTCATAAGTTTTGAATTAAAATCTTCCACCAAACCTTAGTCACAATTTATGTTCCTAACACTAGCTGAATGGAAACTAAGTTATTTTACTAAAAACATAGAACATCTCCAAATAAATACAGTAACGAAAGGGTTAAATTAATCATTCATTGTCTCATAACTTCAAGATATCATTGATCTGGTTGTTTGCTTTTTTAGGATGACATTGTAGGGTCAGATGATAAAGGTCAGATTTGGCTGGTTTGAACATAAAGCAAGTAAAATACTTGAGCCAGATATGGCCCGGTTTAAATGCTAAAGGTTTAAAAGCATCCATTCTGTTTACAGATCATATTTCCTCTTTGAGGACAACTTGATACCTTGCTTCATTGCTGTGTGAGACATAAAAAACAAAAATATACACGTTCCATCCTTGACCATATCTCCTCACTTCAAACCAAATCTATCTCGGATTATATTATCAAATGTGTCCTTCCCTTTATAAGATAACTGGGTCTGGTTTCAAGGAAATTTGGCTGCTATTTTTTAGTAGGCTGATTGACTTTGCATAGACTTCTTCTTAGGCTTATGATGTAATTTAATCTAGATAGCTGTTAATTAGCTTAACTATCTAAAGTTGAAGGTAAATTACCAGAAAAGTGTTTCTAAAATGGTCAATTAGATATTGAAACTTTTTTTTTATTGTTTTTACTTTAAGCAGCAGAATTAAACACGAAATTAGTTGTACAAATCTATCGGATCACTGGATCAGGGGAACGAACGAACTATTATGTCATGTAGTAGCTTGAAGACTAGTCAGTTTTGTAGTGACTTTCCCTCTCTGAGCTGTTGTTTAGCTCTAATACAACCATGAATGATCAGTTAGGTCTATGATCAACAGCATTCCAGCCATGACAACTTCATCTTATTTTTTCTGATGTGGTGTACCCCAAACTGTGTGATACAATGTGTTTTATTTTCATTTTTTTTAAACATAGTTTGGTGTGATTTGACATTTATTTGTTTGGAAGTTTAGAAAGAAATGAAGCAAGTATGCTTTACTGCATATATATATATATATATATATATATATATATATATATATATATATATCTGTAAAAATATGTGACACTTATTCAGTGGCCATGATAAAACTCAGAGTTTCGGATGCCAGTGTGGTGGGGTCCAGCCCAACATCTCTTCAGTCATTTTTCAAAGGAATCTCCGGTAGCTGGATAACTGAAGAGATGTTGGGCTGGACCCCCCACCCTGGCATCCGAAACTCAGAGTTTTATCATGGCTACTGAATAAGTGTCACATATTTTTACAGATAAATTCCTCTATTTGCATAATATCGAGGTCTCTTTCTTTCTGTTGTTGCCATTCCTGTCATAAATATATATATATATATATATATATATATATTAATATGCATGAGCAACAGAGCACATGTGTGCTGATAGGAAATCTAGGCGTCTTAGGAATTCCACTGTTGAACAAGTGTGAAGATGGTGATGGTATGGACATGTGATTCTGATAAAAATTTAAAGAAATGTAAGATGTGTTAAGTGATACAGATTGAAGCAACATTCTGAAGAGAAAGCTCAAAACACAGTGAACTTGTCATGCTGAACCTAACAAAGCAGATGATGAAGGACTCTGACATGTGATGAAATGCAGTGAGACCTGTCCAACCCATGTAAGCATGAAAAATGGCTATTAAATAAATGATGAGACACTTACATATATACACTTGTGTGTGTGTGTGTGTGTGTGTGTGTGTGTGTGTGTGTGTGAGAGAGAGAGAGAGAGAGAGAGAGAGATTTATAAAATCACAGGCAGCTTCATAGTTGGTGATTGCTGTCTATATGAGATTTCTGGGTTATTGGCTCTTTGATGTGACAGTTTCTATATAACATCATCTACTGCAATATTTGACCTCTTCTCACAGAAACTAGACATAGGAAGGCGGTGAGCTGGCAGAAACGTTAGCACGCCGGGCGAAATGCGTTCTGAGTTGAAATTCCGCCGAGGTCGACTTTTCCTTTCATCCTTTCGGGGTCTATAAATTAAGTACCAGTTACGCACTGGGGTCGATGTAATCGACTTAATTCCCTTGTCTGTCTTTGTTTGTCCCCTCTATGTTTAGCCCCTTGTGGGCAATAAAAAAATAAGAAAGGTTAGCAGGCCAGGCGAAATGCTTAGCGGTATTTCGTCTGCTGTTACGTTCTGAGTTCAAATTCCGCCAAGGTCGACTTTGCCCTTCATCCTTTCGGGGTTGATAAATTAAGTACCAGTTATGCACTGGGGTTGATGTAATCGACTTAATTCCTTTGTCTGTCCTTGTTTGTCCCCTCTATGTTTAGTCCCCTGGGGGCAATAAAGAAATAAGAAACTAGACATTGGAAACAATGCAGATTTACAGATTTACTTAAAATTTCTTTCACTGTTGGTTTATAACAGAATTATTTTAACTAATTTTATTTGACTTATTATTTTAAAATATAATTTTCTGATGAAACACATGACCTATATGTTTCTGCTAATTTTTTGGAAAATAAAAATTTAGAGGGATTTAGTAAAAATAATTTTTTTTGTTATTAAACTAGTCTTAGGAAAGCAACTCAAAATATTTTTGCTGTCAATTATTAAATTATGAGAAAGGTTTTAATTTAAATATGAAACTTGAATTTTGTATCAAAACCAAAAGACAGGCCGAGACAGGTTGACAGCAATGTTGTGAATATTTTCTATCTTCATACATTATTAAAACAAAATAACATAGAAGGAGGGAGAGAGAGAGAGATGGAGGAAGAAAGAAAGAAAGAAATACTTTTGTGTTTTAATTCTCTATATTCAGGGATGTTGTTTTTGAAAATCAGACATTAGCAAATCACAAAATAAAATCATATTGTTATTTAGTCCAACAACACACAGTCAGTTAAAATAAATATTCAAAACAAATAATGAGCAGCATTTAAAAAAATTAATGCTTTTGTATTTAAATCAACGTTTCTGATTGTCATGATAACATGTATCTTCTGCTTGTTTCAGTCATTGGACTGCAGCCATTCTGAAGCACTGCCTTGATGGGCTTTAGTCAAACATATTTTTATTCTTTAGAGTCTGATACTTAATCTATCAATGTCTTTTGCCGAACAGATAAGCTATGAGGACATAAACAAACCAGCACCTATTGTCAAGTTGTGATTGGGGAGGGGGGGGGCAAACAAACACAAACACACATACTTATATATGACAGGCTTCTACTCAGTTTCCATCTGCCCAATTCACTCACAAGGCATTGATTGGCCTGGGGCTATAATAAAAGATATTTGCCCGAGGTTCCATGCAGTGGGACTGAACCTGAAACCATTTGTTTGCAAAACGAGTTTCTTAACTACACAACTGTGCCAGCATAGAGTTAGCTTTATTAAGTTTGCAACATTTGGATCTACTACATTTTTGGTGCCCATAAATTGATTTAAATGTATTGATATTTGTGTTTAATGAAATCTTTAATATTAAATAAGTAATGCTTTCAAGGTATTTATTGTTGAAGTATATATATATATATATATATGTAGTGTTTTTAGTCTATTTCACCTGCAGCTTTTGTTATATGAAAACACTCAAACAAGACATGATTCGACATTACAACCAAGATCATCCTGTCTTTTTTCAGACATTTGTATCTAGAACTAGGTTATCCAATGTGCCCTTCATCTTCATCATCATCATCATCATCATCATCATCATCATCGTTTAATGTCCGCTTTCCATGTTAGCATGGGTTGGACGATTTGACTGAGGACTGGCAAGACAGAAGGCTGCACCAGGCTCCAATCTGATTTGGCAGAGTTTCTACAGCTGGATGCCCTTCCTAACACCAACTACTCTGAGAGTGTAGTGGGTGCTTTTATGTGCCACTGGCACGAGGGCCAGTCACACGGTACTGGCAACGGCTACGCTCAAAAAGGTGTTTTTTACTTGCTACCTGCACGGGAGCCAGTCCAGCGGCACTGGCAACGACCTCGCTCGAATGATTTTCTAACGTGCCACCAGCACAAGTGTTAGAAGGCAACGATGGTAACAATTACGCTTAAATGGTGCTATTTACGGGCCACTGGCACGGAAGCCAGACAGCTGCTCTGGCAATGAACACGCTCGGACAGTGCTGTTAGTGCTCCCCTGGCGCAGGTGCCAGTCATCGAGTATGGTTCATTTTTAAAAGCAATATCTTGTTTATTTGTTGGAGATTTGGCTGCTTCATCTAGCAAGTTGAGTGACTATATAGAGGCTTCTCTATTTAATTCAACTAGATGTTTGTTTGAATTGGTGCTGCTATATTTATAGAGCTGTGACATTCCTGTTATCTTTTTTGTTATTATATTTCTGTTGAAATACAATGCTTTTGTTTTAGTATTTTTGAAAATAGTGAAGAATTTAGTAAAATAATTTTGTTATTATGCAGGTGTTTGGAGCATAAATTAATGTGACATTTTGATGGAAAGATTTAATTTAGATCACTTTAAAACAGTGAGTTTCTGTCATAGAACCAGAGACAGTTTTTGCGTGTTAGTATCAAAAGAGTTAAATAATTGCAATATATCTTTATAGTTGTGTAGTTTAAAGATACCAAAATATCTTTACAATGAAATGAGGAGTATCACATATTTTCTGCATATATTGATTCTATACAAATACCAAATGGCACACTTTAAATTCTCTATTAACCCTTTTGATACTAACCCATTCAAGAATGCTCCTGGTTTTGTGATATAAATTTCCTGTTTTAAAAGAATCTAAATTAAAAGTTGTCTTCAAAATGTGATAATTTATGTTCCAAACACCAGCTTAAAAACTAAGTTATTTTACTAAATTCCTCCTTGTCTTCAGAATTAATTGAAACAAAAGCAGAAATATGATAACGAAATGGGTTGGCATTTAATTTTTGTTCTTTTTTCTTTTTTCTTTTTCACTTAGAAATTTAATTTCTCAAAAATTCTTAGAATGGACTAAAGATTATTTAACCATTTATCTTTTACCTCCTTATATAGAGAGAAAATTATATAACTGAATATTAAGCAGTACTGAACAAAAAACAATTCCTGTAAAACCATTTTCTATTTTTGACTAGAACCATTTAGTTATAGTCACTGAGAAAGCTGAGAAAGGCATGAATATCACAAGATCATATTTCATTTCGTTACTGTTGTATATTGCTATTTTGTCTTGTTTTTTGTTTTTCTTTTTAAATAAGAAAGAATATTAAGTATTTGGTACTGGTATGGCTGTATGGTTAAGAACTTTATTTTGTAATCATGGTTTTAATTTGAAACTATTTCATATCACCAGGAGCAAGCATCTTCTTTCATTGCTTTGAATTGACCTTGTTACTCTTTTACTTGTTTCAGTCATTTGACTGCGGCCATGCTGGAGCACCGCCTCCAGTCGAGCAAACACATAGTCGAAATCTTGAAGCTACAAGATAACACGTGATTAATTTTAAACAGTGTAAATAAATAAGAATATATTTCACAAAGAAATCTGAATGCTAAAGGATTAAACGTTCATATGAGGCCCCCAAGATTTATTTATTTTATGTTCATACTGACCAAATTTGGCCTCTTGCACCTAACACACAATGTCATTCTAAAATTACACTATCAAATCATTGAAATCTAGAGGCAGCAAGATAATGCCTAATTAATTCAAGCCAATTTGAATATGTAAGCATTATGTTTTCACAGAATATTTTGAATGCCAAAGGGTTATATTGAAAATAAATTGACACACTTAAGTTTGTATTGCATTCAAAATATGCTTACAAAAGAATTTGAAATGTAACCGTTTGCCTTCTGATATCTATCAAGTGCTATTGTTCTCTGCATCAGACACACATAAGTGGGATGGTTCTCTTCTAAAGCTAAGTAGGAATCTAGATATAAAACAGAGAAGTCAATGAAGTACATTTAGATTTTCTATTTGGTGCTGGGAAAGGGGTGGGGTCCTGGATTGAGGAGTTAATTTATTTGAGAGAAGGAGAAAAAAAAAGTGTGCAGCATGTGTGTATGTGCACATGCACGTGTACACACATACACATGGCGGCGAGCTGGCAGAAACGTTAGCACGCCTGGAGAAATGTTTAGCGGTATTTCGTCTGCCGCTGCGTTCTGAGTTCAAATTCCGCCGAGGTCGACTTTGCCTTTCATCCTTTCGAGGTCGATTAAATAAGTACCAGTTACGCACTGGGGTCGATATAATCTACTTAATCCGTTTGTCTGTCCCCTCTGTGTGTAGCCCCTTGTGAGTAATATAGAAATAACACACATACACACACTTTTATTTTATACCTGTTGTATGATGTAGTCATTTTGATAGTTTTTAGAATGTTCGGTTAGACTGTAATAAGCATTAATATTACATGCCATGAATTGCCTCTTTTTCCTGGCACCATCTTAGCCTCATGTTATTCACTATGTATGTACTTATCTAAAAGGCTGTCTATAATTGCTACCCGGATATATCATGCCTTCTCTAAATTTCACACTCAGTCGGGGAATCATTGTGAACCAATGAGAGAGGTTTGACCTGCTGATGCACCAAACTAACCAAATCTCTACTAACAGGCTCCATACCAGTCTTTGAAGTTTATATATCACATGTTTGTGTCTGGATACTTTAGATAGAATGCCCACAATAAAGGGAGGATTGTCATGGTTAGAATGCCAAATGCTAGAATTTCTGCAATTAGCTGCCATCATTCAATAAGGTATCTCAGAGAATATCGTTGACTGAAGCTCGAGTTACATACTCAACAACATAAAAAGATTTCAAGTTGCTAGTGTAATGCAACAATTTATGTTCTGTGTGTGTGTGTGTGTATACACCTTCAAGTTCAGTCTTATAATGACATGGCATCTTAGAAAAAGTGTCTGCACTGACCAACTCTTTTTAGAGCTTGTTAGGTGTATGGGAATGTGCTTGAATTTGAATATTTTGGCTTGTTACCATTTGAGTAGTAATGTCTAAATTCTTTATTGACATGATGACCTGTGGAATTTAAAAATCCCTAGTGAAGGTTGGCAGCGTGAAGGTCGTAAAATATTACCTTAAAAATCAATTCCTTTCTCAGCTATGCTAGCATGGAAATATTAATGTTAAACAACTGAGCGCTCAACACCACGTTTGTAGATAAATATGCTTTATTCCTGGGGTAACCAGACTACCATTGATTTCATGTTGGGTGGGGGGGGGGAGATATTTCCCAACACAACAATTATTCAAGTCTGTACTTTCGGATGTTGGTGTTCGTCTCCATCTTGGATAAAACCATAATAGAACACAATAAAATTACATGAGGTTCTGTGAAATAATGTGATATATGTATGTGTATATATATATATATATATATATATATATATATACCGGAGTAAGCACATGAAATGTGCAACAAGGTGGAAAAAAGAGTACTCAAATACCAGAGGTAGAGTAATATGCTTATATATATATATATATATAATGTGTATGTGTATATCATCATTGCTTACAAAACATAGAATTGAAAGAATTTCTAATGTTTAAATGAATTTTATCACTATATTTCTCTTGTTACACATTATATATATACTGAGGATAATAAATCAAATATTAATTTAATTAACATCAATTTAAAACCAGTGGTCTAGCATATTAAAAAAATCTGATAATTCAGAAAAATTGTATTACATGCGTATAAGAAGGGATGACCACTAAGTGGACATCCGATATGCTAGAAAGAGGTCATCAACGACCCAACCACAAAGAAAAATAATGTTCTCCTTATACGCATGTTATACATATATATATATATATATATATATAATGTGTGTGTGTGTGTGTGTGTGTGTGTGTGTGTGTGTGTGTGTGTGTGTGATGTGATGACTGTCCACTTGTACTTGATAAAGACCATCACTGGCCACTAGGAAAACTGTACTCAGACAAAATTATACTTTACACCTTGCATCTCCACTAGTGACCAATGAGTCCAGCTCTTGATTGATACAGATGTCTGCAGATACTGTTGATAAAACTTCCCCAATTCACTAACTACACTGGCAGTGCATTTTTGAGCAGCTTGCTTATAATGCAGCTTGCCAAATGCATGCTTCTTCAAAAATTCCCAATCCTTCCTCCAATCATCTGCTCTATTGGGAGCAATGACAGGCATTTCTTTCCCAGTTGACCTTCCATATCTCTCATGCCTTCAGTGTTGACTTGCAATATTTATTTTTAATACGCTCTGGCAGATTCAAGCGTGAATATATTTATTAATTGCTGTTGTTTCTCGTCACAAGAGAACAGCTTCTCCTTTTATGACGAATGTGTGTTCATAAACACACTCGATTCATTTTTGCGTAAAGGAGAAGTTATTCTCCATTGATGAAACACAACAGTGATTAGCATATTTACATTTGAATCTGCTGGTATGTATGGAGAATAAATATGCAAATAATCATTTTTATTTTCACTCTTCACCATGCATGTGATATACACACACACACACACACACATCACTTTTTCCATGCTTACAGCTGGATACCCTTCCTGACACTAACCCTTACTTCTTCTTTAATTAAAGGATCACGTATTCCACACAGCTTTGAGAATACAAAGTGTCTGGATGATTAACCCTTTTGATACCAACCTGGCTGAAACCACCTCTGGCTCTGTAGTTTTCAAAAGCTCTGAATTAAAATCTTCCACCAAACCTTAGTCACGATTTATGTTCCTAGCTTAATGATAACGAAGTTATTTTACTAAATTCTTTGTTATATTTAAATTAATTGGAAGAAACACAGAGCATCTCAAACAGAAATATGGTAACAAAAGGGTTAATTGACAGGGGAAACCGACAACCCTGACAACTGCATTTTTACACAAGCAATTGCAGATGTAAACAAACGGACATATGCATACTTCCATACACACACACACACACATGTATATATGTAACAGACATATACACACTGTTCTGTTTTCAATTTTTGTCTACTAAATCCACTCAAGAGAGGGCTATTGTTCAAGACACTTCAATGTGCAGTGTGATTGAACCTGAAACTTAGCGATTGGGAAGAGAAATATTAACTACGTAACCATGTATATGAAAGACTGTATGAGTAGAAATATATGTATATATTCGCATATATATATATATATATATATAGATGTGTGTGCATGTATGAATGTGTGTGTGTGTGTATGAGTTATTATTGGAAACATTTCTTTTCAAAGTTATTGATGGTCTTTCTTGAGCACAAGTAAACAGCCATCAGCCATATGTAGACATGCCCTGTTTTAAATAATTCACCTTAACCTAGAATTCTGTAATGATTTTTCCTATTGGTTTCCATATTGCATATTGAGGTGCATTGCAAATGAATTTTTTAAAAAAACCCAAAATTAAAAGGAATACTTGTATGGAATTATTAGTGTTTAACCATGCACTGTATGTATATATATATATAAAAATGTTTGAAGTGAAATGTATTGGGGTCCAAGTAAGTCTATGGTAATACCACAGTGTGGCACATACCTCAAATGATGTTGACTGCTATGTGATAGGCGGTGTTGCGATAAGCGTTACTGTGAGGAAGTGGGGTACTATCTGCTGCTATACCGATATCATCAGTAGCAGCATCTGCTGCATGGGGGAAGAGCTTATCAAAAGTTGTTCAACGTTTACAATGCACCATCTTTGTGCAGCTCAGTTGGAACCCCCCAATCTTGTAATTTTCATGCTATTTTTATGATTGGGGTCATTATCAACAACGTTGTGTAGACCTTCTTTTCTCTCTCTCTCTCTCTCTCTCTCTCTCTCTCTCTCTTTCTCTCTTTCTCTCTCTGCCTCTTTCTCGCTCTCCCTATCTCTCTCTCCCTCTCTCTTTCTCTCTCTCCCTCTCTCTTTCTCTCTTTCCCTCTCTCTTTCTCTCCCTCTCTCTTTCTTTCTCTATCTTTCTCTCTTTCTCTCCCCCTCTCTCTTTCTCTCTCCCCTCCCCTCCCCCTCCCCTCCTCCCTCTTTCTTCCCCCTCTCTCTTACTCTCCCCCTCTCTCTTACTCTATCTCCCTCTCTCATGAAAACCCATCATCATCCTCATCATCATCATTTTTTGTTCCCTGTTCATCAGTACAATCTCTGTTCTGAAAACGTGAATATTTTGTCTTTTTCATGATAGAAATATATGTATGACTACATATGCATATTTGCTCTTGTGTGTGTGTGTGTGTGTGTGTGTGTATTTACACATACACATTTTAAAATGTGAATATGGTTTACATTATGTATGTATATTGTAAATGTGTAACTCAAAATTTGGAAGGAAATCATGTTTTATTTTTTTAGTTGTAATTAAATATTAAATAGGTCTTAAATGAATTTTCTTGCAAAATACATTCAACAAAAAAGTTCTTCGAAATTATATTATTTTATAAATAATATTTACCAATTTTATCCTTGAAGGCTTGGTTTATGATAACTAGTGTTGTATTTAAACCAACATTATGCTGATAGCACTTACACACACACACACACACAGTCAAGCACACACATGCACACACACTTCTTTAATGTATTTGGGTAATTGATACATGTAGCATGCACTGAATTGAGGATTCAGATGCTGTTTGGGGAGTCATATCAATAGTGACTGTGCATCTAAAAATTTCAGTATTAAAACTGGCTTCCCCAAATCAGTTCCTTTTGATTTTATATATAAGCCCACTTTTTCCTGCTGGCTTGGAAATGGATGAGCTGTCACATTTTAAATCCATTTTTATTTGTTTGGGGTTAATGCCCTGTAGACAAGTCGGAGGACCACTTACTGCTTGTACATTCTATTTTTGGCATAGTTTCTGTAGTTGGATGCTCTCTTTTACATGCTTCAGGAGTACGAAAGAAGAAACAGAACAAGTGAGGGGGTAATAGAGGAGAGACGTTGGTGGTAACTACTTGTTTGTTGATATGAGAAAGAGAATAAGTGAGAGATAATAAGAAGAGTGTGCTGACAAGTGATAGGTGACTGACAGTGTAGAAAGGTTAATGGTAGGACATGTTGGTTAACTGGAGATCCAATACAATCCTTCAGACATAGGCATCTTTGTGTAAAAGAAAGGTAGTAACAAGAATGGTAACAGGGATATTGAATCCAGACAAATTTAGTGTGATTCCTCTTTACAGAATGATACAACGAATAGGTGAGCCCGCATCAGAGAGAGAGACGAGAAGTTTGGAAAGATCCAACGCCATTTCTAGTTATGGAGTAACAGGCGAGAGGTTGATGGGTGGTAGAGAAATGCTAGGGTATCAAAGGATGGGGGAGAAGACTGAAGACTTAAGGGAGGCCCACAGAATAGGTACATTCTCCTTTCCAGCCTGTATCATTCTAATCATTTTAATGTTCAGTTAGCTACACCTGTACAGGTAGGCAAGTGTTTTTCAGTACTGCATGTCTTTAGTTATTACAGTCCTTTGTCAACAACTTCTTCATTAGGTTGATTATTCTGAGAGCCATCTTCTTAGGTCTCTCTCTTGTATAAGTTGTATCCATTATGAGTGTTCTCTACTACTTTTTGTAGTAGTAAAGCCATGCTCTTATCTTGGGCAACATTAGTGGTGTTGACTTGATGTGTGGATAGCTGTTGGTCTCACATAAACATTGTCTAGGCATGTGCCCTGGAGAGCAACTTATAAAGTGCAGAATATTGTCAGCTCTGACAGATGGAGTCCTTTGTGTGTGTGTGTGTGTGTGTGTGTGTGTGTGTGTGTGTGTGCGCGCACATGCATTCACATGCTGAGACATTTTCAAGAGGAGAGGACACATCTGGGATGTAGTCCTTCATATACAAAAAAAAAACAGCTGTGGCAGCAGAGCTCTGAATTGTAAAGTGAGTTGGAAACGATAATTGTGTTATTGGAGTTGGAATCAGCCAAAATTTACTGACTCCAATTAAATGTAAAATGCAATATGTGTTAAAATTTCCAATTTCACAAATTACTAATTTAGCTAATTTCACAAATACAACTTTAAAAAATAATCATATCAGATTTAAGAGCTTTCTATGAAAGAATATCTGGCAGAACAAATTGTTAATAAATTTGGGTTTTAACTTTACCCCTTTTCTACATAAATACAATGTTTCTTTAATCATTTTTGAAGGAGTAAACTTTTCAATTCATTACAATAAAATTGTTATTCAATTTAATGTAATTTTTCATGTTACATTCACCTTAATAATGATGTAATCTTAATAAGGAAGCATTATTTAATCTAATTGAGTTTATTTATAAATTGAGGAGTCAGAGTTGATATAGTGTACCGACGCAACAGTTCTGTAGACAACAACTATAAATGTTTCCAGCCATTGAGGAATCTTCTGTTAGCGACTTCAATCCTCCCTCACTCATTATCTCCTTATTTCCTTGGGAAAATATACACTTTGTGTTAAGATTTTTAAGATAGCATCTTAGTGCTAGTGCACACGCACACACACACACACACACACACACACACACACACACACACACATTGAGCATACTTATACAAATACGAGGGTGTATTTGTGTTTATGCGCAGGAGTGGCTGTGTGGTAAGTAGCTTGCTTACCAACCACATGGTTCTGGGTTCAGTCCCACTGCGTGGCACCTTGGGCAAGTGTCTTCTACTATAGCCTCGGGCCGACCAAAGCCTTGTGAGTGGATTTGGTTGACGGAAACTGAAAGAAGCCCATCGTATATATGTATATATATATATATATGTATGTGTGTGTATATGTTTGTGTGTCTGTGTTTGTTCCCCCCCCCCCCCCCCCAACATCGCTTGACAACTGATGTCCGTAACTTAGCGGTTCGGCAAAAGAGACCAATAGAATAAGTACTACGCTTCCAAAGAATAAGTCCTGGGGTCGATTTGCTCGACTAAAGGCGGTGCGCCAGCATGACCACAGTCAAATAACTGAAACAAGTAAAAGAGTAAAAGAGAGTAAAGAGTATTCATATTTATATGAATTTGTGTGGATAGAGATGTATGCAGGCATCTGTGTATGAATGTATGCAAATATGTATGTATTCTAAGAAATCTATCTGTTGAGCATGTACCTGCATCTAACACGTGCTTCTTCAAGGTGTAGGCCTGGGCAACATCTTTTATGGAAGACTGACAGTTGCTCATCCATGAGGTCACTCCACTCCACAATACAAGTGCGTGTGTATATGTATTTTTCTTTCTGTGTATTTCAATGTGTGAATATATTTGTATTTGATGTGTGTGCCAAAATTAGGATTGATACTGTAAATGTTGTTTTGAACCAAAACATTAATATAATTCTTCTTAAGTGTCATATATATTGGTTTCATAATTTGGCACAAAGCCAGCAATTTTGGGGGAAGGGTAAGTCGATAACATCAATCCGTATGTTGTACTGGTAATTATTCTATTGACCTTGAAAGGATGAAAGGCACAATTTACCTCAGTAGAATTTGAACTCAGAATGTAAAGACAGGCGAAATGCCGCTAAGTATTTTGCTTAGCATGCTAATGATTCTCCCAGCTCACTGCCTTAAGTGAAAATTAAATTATATATATCACTTAACCCCTTAGCATCCAAATTACTGTCAAATGTAACATTTATTTGCATTGTTTTGAATTAATCATACATTATCTCATAGCTTTGATTGTTTGAGCCTCGTGATTGTTTATTTTGAGAATGACATTGCAGAGTAGGCGTGAAAGTCCAGATCTGGCCAGTTTGAACATAAAACAGGTAGACCATTTGGCGAGCTGGCAGAAACATTATTAGCATGCTGGGCTAACGGTATTTCATTTGCTGTTACGTTCTGAATTCAAATTCCGCTGAAGTCGACTTTGCCGTTCAGCCTTTCGGGGTCGATTAAATAAGTACCAGTTACGCACTGGGGTCGATGTAATCGACTTAATCCCTTTGTCTGTCCTTATTTGTCCCCTCTATGTTTAGTCCCCTGTGGGCAATAAAGAAATAAATACTAAAGGGTTAAATCATTCCCTGGGTCATTACTATACCTTTTCTTTCTATAGAAGTATATAAGCATATGTTTCACCATCTGGTGATTGCCACTTTAATGTGAAATTTGAAGTAATGACTAGTTACCATCTGTAACTTTAAACACAATATAGATTTTACTCTACTGTATATATATTGAATACCTTTTTACCTTCTTTGTACCACTAATTGCAAGCAAAATACCTTCTCTCACTCTCTGTCTCTCTCTTATTGTTTTACCTACACAGCATCTTCTAAACAATCATTTAGGTGCATAGAGATTATTAAAATGTTGTATTTGGGGATGGTCATGTTGCCAGTTTAGCCAATAAAAACACACGCACTGTATATTTGGTGTTAATTTGCTTCAGCTTTATATTACATTACATTACATTAATCATATTTCGGCCAGAGTTCTTTCGTCACACTTCTGTGACCTCATCAGTAGTCCTTTGCTTTCTTCTTTCTTATATGTGTGTCCCTCCTGCTAACGATCAGCTTATTGGCTAAACTGGCAACACGACCATCCCCAAATACAACAACAACTGTTTCAACACACGATTTCACATCAAAAATCTTGCAAAACAAATATATAAACGGATTATTAAAATGTTATGTATAAATTATTTACAATCTCATTATCACTGTCATTGATAAACCCTTTTCAGTGTTTCTAGTTTCTTTGATTCTGAACACCTACCTCCAAAGGTACCAGTAG
Organism: Octopus bimaculoides; assembly: GCF_046866305.1. Classification (NCBI taxonomy): domain Eukaryota; kingdom Metazoa; phylum Mollusca; class Cephalopoda; order Octopoda; family Octopodidae; genus Octopus; species Octopus bimaculoides. The sequence goes on from NC_142938.1 coordinate 12,962,987, forward strand.
ATAATGCACAAAGTTAGTTGCTCTTTTGTGTGTACCTTTTCCTTTATTAGTGTACAAAACACTTGGTTAAGGGTGAAAAGCAAAAAAAAAAAAAGAAAAAAAGGCTTTAAAAATTGTTATCTTTTTAATAAGCTTCAGTTTCAGATTTTTGTTTAATTATCTTAAAGCACTTTTGTCAAATTGACCAATTTTTTTAATGACAATTATGGTTGTATTCGACTATTTGAATTTTTGAGTTATTTACAAGATGAATTACCATCACAAAAGAATCTTGCCTTTATGTTATAGCCATAAATGCCATTTGAAAATTACTGTACTTGTACTTTATAAAGTCGTTTGGGTTTTATGTTCGTGTGTGTATTCATAATTAAATTTCTGTCGAAATACAACATTCCTTTTCAATAATGACCTCAATTTACATTTTTTATTATATATTTGAATTAATAAATTGGAATTTCTCTTTATAAAATCGCTTTTGCTATATCAGAGAAGTATATTTTATTTATTTAAAACTCTGTGTGTGTGTGTGTGTGTGTGTGTGTAATGTATGGATCACATTGATATATTTTTTGTATCTTAAATTTCAATTTCTTTTTCTTTAATTCAGAATTGATTTTTTTATTTATTTACAAATGATATGATTTAATGATATTTTTTTTGTTGTGCATAGAAATAGCATAAATTTGCAAATCCACCCCACCACCATCACCATTTCAGGGTGAATGAAGGCTGCTGTTCTGAAGAGGTGTTTAACCATTTAGTATTTAAACCAGTCATATTCACCCAAAAAATATTCTACCTGTTTTATCTTCAAACTGGTCAGATCTAGCCTCTCACACCCACCCTACACTGTCATTCTAAAAAATTGTCACATCATTGAAATCTCAAAGCTACGAGATATGCCTGATTAATTCAAAACAATGTGAATAAATGAGGTTTGCATTTCACAGGGTAATCGGAATGCCGAAGGGTTAAGGTGGAGAGTTAGCAGAGATAGCAGCGTGTGACACCAAATTGCATTGTTGTAGTTTTTTTCTTCTTATGGTCATCGTCATTAATATTGTCAATTCTTGTCATTGAGTTGCAAAAAGACACAATGGCTGTGAAGCTGAGTTCCTGGACTACGATCATATTCTTTTATTCTTTTACATGTTTTCAGTCATTTGACTGTGGCTATGCTGGAGCACCACCTTTAGTTGAGTAAATCGACCCTAGAATTTTTTTTGTAAGCCCAGTACTTATTCTATCGGCCTCTTTTGCCGAACCACTAAGTTACAGGGGCGTAAACACACCAGCATCGGTTGCCAAGCAATGTTTGCAGGGGTGGCAAACACAGACACACAAACATATATACACAACACACACACACACACACACACACACAGATACGTATATGACGAGCTTCTTTCAGTTTCCGTCTACCCAATCCACTCACAAGGCTTTAGTCAGCCCGAGGCTATAGTAAAAGACACTTGCCCAAGGTGCCACGCAGTGGGACTGAACCCGGAACCATGTGGTTGGGAAGCAAGGTACTTACCACACAGCCACTCCTGTGCCTGCCACACACACTCGGCTTTGTGTTGTTCCTCTGTTAAAGCATCTGACTCTGCTCTAGTTCAGTTTCTGAACAAGCAGAATAGGGGTGGTTTGGTCGGGGTGCAGACATTTTGTTGTGGCTGTGTCTTCTGTAGCACGGAAGGCATTCAGCCATAAAAACAATTGCTCTAATGTACAAATCATCTCATCCAGTAAAGCATGGGAATATAGATACAACAAAAGATTAGTGACCTTGTGAAATTGCTACTGCTGTTATTGGGATCACTGGAGTCAGCAGAAATATGGTTGAGTGCCAGACTAAGGGGTTAACTTCCCATTTTATTCCTTTGGGGTCAGTAAAAGAAGTACCAGTAATATACTTGAAGATACTGTTCATTACTGCATCCTTTCCTTTGCAATTTGTTGCATTGTAATCTATGCAATAAATAGGCGCAGGAGTGGCTGTGTGGTAAGTAGCTTGCTTGCCAACCACATGGTTCCGGGTTCAGTCCCACTGCGTGGCACCTCGGGCAAGTGTCTTCTACTATAGCCTCGGGCCGACCAAGGCCTTGTGAGTGCATTTGGTAGACGGAAACTGAAAGAAGCCCATCGTATATATATATATATATGTATATATATATATATATATATATATATACATGCATATATATATATGCATGTATATGTTTGTGTGTCTGTGTTTGTCACCTCAACATCGCTCGAAAACCGATGCTGTGGTGTGTTTACGTCCCCGTAACATAGCGGTTCGGCAAAAAGAGACCGATAGAATAAGTACTAGGTTTACAAAGAATAAGTCCTGGGGTCGATTTGCTCGACTAAAGGTGGTGCTCCAGCATGGCCGCAGTCAAATGACTGAAACAAAAGAGTAAAAAGTAGGTATTATTAATTGGTAGAATTGGTAGAGCTGCCGACAAAAGGTTATGTGGTATTTGATTATGCCATTTTAGATTCTGATTTCAAATCTCATGATGGTCAGCTTTGCTTTTTGTCCTCAGAGTGGGTGGCATTGGGACGGTGATTAAAATAAAGTACTTTTTAAATATTGGGGTTGGTATGATTGACTGCAATCTCTCTAAACTTTGGTGCAATTGGTAGTAACCTTGCAATCGATGGTGACCTTGGTAATCATTGTTTTAGTTCTTCACGTTCTGAGTTCAAATCCCATCAAGGTCAAACTTTGTTTTTCATCCTTCCAGGGTTGCTAAAATAAAGTACCAGCCATGTACTTGAAGTCATTTTGATAGATCCCCTCCTCAATTTCTGCCTTAATAACAATTTCTTACATAGGTACTATCATTATTGTAAGTATAGTGTATTAGCAAAATTGTTAGAGCACTAGACAAAAAAATAAATAAATAAATAAAAACCCTGTGTTATTTGTTCTGGCTTTGTATATTCTGAGTTCAAATCCTGCTGGGTTAACTTTGTCTTTTATCCTTCAGAAATCAAAATGAAGTATCACCCAAATACTAGGGGGCAATATAATCAACAAAGCACCTTCCAGCCAAATTTCTGGCCCTGATCCAATATTAGAAACTAAACAGGCTGGGCAAATGCTTAGTAGCATTTCTTCTGGCTTTTTACATTCTAAGTTCAAATCCCGCTCAAGTTAACTTCGCAATTCATCCTTACAAGTCAAATATTGGGGTTGATGAAACCCCATCTCTTTAAAATTGCTGGCTTTATGCCAAAATTTGAAACCATTATTAATGTTATTATTATTGTAGATTTCAAGATGTTTTTCATATTATTAACTTTTTTTTCTTGTTTTCAATACAGTTGTACTCTATGGATGCACCTGATTTTTCAATCATGGTCAGTTTATCAGTTTCGTTTCAATTTTGCATGGTCAAGTACAATGTTTTGTTCTAGATGTTTCATGTTCTTTGTGGTCATTATTAAGATCGACGAGCCCCCTTTCCCTAAGTTCCCAGCCTTGTGCCCACAGTAGAAAGGATTATTATTATTAAGGCGTCGAGCTGGCAGAATTGTTAGCACGCCGGGCATATTGCTTAGCGGCATTTCACCCATCTGCACATTCTGACTTTGAATCCCGCTGAGTGCCTTTCATCCTCTCGGGGTTGCTAAAATAAGTACCAGTTGTATACTGGGGTTGATGTAATTGACTTATTCCCTACCCCAAAATTGCTGGTCTTGTGCAAAATTTGAAACCATTATTATTATTATTATTATTATTGTGGTGAGCTGGCAGAATCGTTAGCATGCTGGGTGAAATGCTTAGCGGTATTTCATCTGACACTGCGTTCTGAGTTCAGATTCCACCGAGGTCGACATTGCCTTTCATCCTTTCAGGGTCGATAAATTAAGAACCAGTTGCATACTGGAGTCGATGTAATCGACTTGTCCCCTCCCCCCCAAATTGCTGTCCTTGTAGCAAAATTTGAAACCATTATTATTATTGTTTTGTTTTAAGCCCATTTTTCTGGTCTCTCTCTGTTCAATATGTTGGATGGATCTGTACATTCGAAAATCACCAAATATTCAGGTTGTTGTTATTGTTGTTTAAAACCCAAGTCATCCCTGGTTGAGCAGATAGATATGTAATCAGATGTATTACAGCTATGACCATCCCATATTCTCTTCCAGATATGCATTAAGGACAACACTGCCTAATGGTCTATTCCTTTTTTAAGATAGCTGAGTGTGATTCGAGGAAGGTTTTACTGCTGTTGCTATTCCTAGCAAATTGAACAGCTGTATAGAGTCTTACTTCATTGTCTCATCAAAGAGGTGTTGACTTAAGACAAGTGTTCTGCCTTTGATCAGTTGCTCTAAGTGAGTGTTTGCTCAGCATTGAACCCATTGTTATGGATTTTGGTTTGTCTTTGGGTATAGTGGAGTTAATTCTGATGAACATAAGTTGTAATTTGTGTTGTAATATCATTGTCGTAATGTCTGCATGATAGTTGTTTGGTGGGTGTAATGTTGTGGTATTTTATTGCATTTGTGTAATTTTGTTTCTTACAGGGATTAATTAAATGACTCATAACTATTTCAAACTGGATTTATGTTGTTCTCTTCATGATCATCTCGATCATCACTATATGTATTTTTTTTTTATTATTTGTGGTTAGAGAAATACACAATCAGTTTCTTTTCTTACATTGAAAGGAATTAAGAAAATTTTAGAAAACATATATAAAACTGTTTAACAAAGGTTAAACAATAATATTTTCTGGAACGTGCCTATGTCTGTCCTTAAAGATAGCCAGGCAGCCTGTTAGTGTTTTCACAACGTGGTCATGTATCTGTTCAGTTGTACCTGTTGCAAACAAAATGGTTGACATTCCCAAACTAAGTTCGTGTATTTTCTTATATTTTCAGATTTCTTGTCTACAACATTATAGTCATTTGGTGTTGTTGCTTTTTTGCTTATTCACATGTTAGTCATTTATTCCATGGAAGATCTCTGGCTTATTTACATGCTATGGTCTATCTTCATACTGAAATTTTGATTTTGTACTTTGACCCTTCCAGGGTTGTTAAATACCTGTCATGCACTTGGGTCATTCTTAATTGGTTTTTCACCCTTGTACCAAATTTGAGACTTTCTGCCTTTGTTAGAAATTATCTTCATCATTATTAAAATTGACCATGGTACTAAAAATAAAGTGCAGTTTTTAGTTGTTTCCTCGTATTCCGAGTTCAAATCATAATGGAGCTGCCCTAGCCTTTTTATCCCTCCTATGGTTAATAAAAATAAGAGTACTAGTAATGTACTGAGTTAACTGATTGCAGTAACCTTCTAAATTTGTAACCATATACCTTTGTAAGGAATCATCATCATTAATGTTAGAATGGTGCCAAATTCCTTAGTATTGTGAGTTCAGGTACTGGTAGAGTTGATTTCATTTTTAAATGAGTTACCAGTACTAGTATATGTAGGAAATTTGTATTGATTTAATTTGTTACACTCTTTCCCTCATTTTTTATTACCGTTATTGTTATTATTATTGAGTGAGAGAGCAGTGCATGCCATCAAAGTGACACTGGGGTAAAATATACGAAGCCCAGTATACCCATCATGACTACCCATCTGATAAGGGTACACCAGGCGCATGCATCACAACCATATGTGGCTCGACATGGTGATCTCACATCAAGATAAACAGCATGTGACCTTGCAAATGTAGTTTAGAAACAAGCAAGCACTGATTGAGCAAACCTATGAACAAAAATGTTCCAGTGTGTGCGTCTGTGTGTGGTCGGAGAAGCATGGCTCCATGGTCAAGAAGTTAACTGTGCAATAATGAAGTCTTGTGTTTAGATATCACTATACCTCACCTTCAGCAATTCTCTTCTACTCTTATTTTTGTGAATGGAATTGAGTAGGTGGAAAGTATATTGATGCAAAAATATACCAGATGGATTGTGTTAAGTGCAGATTATGAATATCATTGTGGAATGCTCTTTGATTTAGTGAATAGTTTGTTTTATGGATTGTTCAACTGAAGACTCATCATGGAACCCAGTGTGAGATCCATTTTTCATTTCTGTCTGTATGTTTCAGGAGATGAAATAGAGGAAGAAGAAAAGGAAGAGGTGGAGAGTGAGAGAGAGAGAGAGAGAGAGAGAGGTGGTTATTGAAGTGATTGATATCCTGATTTGCTAGATATTCACTATCTGATTAAATCTAAAAAAAAAAAAAAAACCCAGACAGTGCTGACCAAAAAACATTGTTATTTTTTGTTTTTATGCCTATCATAGTTGAAATCTTATTTGGACGTTACACATTAAACGTATTTAAGGAAAATATCGGGTGTAGAAAAATGAAATGGTGTTGATCTGTTGTTGACAGGGATGTGTAGTGACCTCATAAATCTAATAGAATTAAATAATTGGTATTATATTCGAAGAGATGACAGCTATGAATTGATCATTTTGTTCCTTCATAAATGTCAGTATTTGTAATCCCAGTGTTCTTCATGTTATGCTTTCGGAAACGGTGAATTATTTATTTAGTATTAAAGTTTAAATTTACTCAGGCCTTTTTGTTTTGATGAATTTTTGCTTCCATTTATTGTGCAGATCAGGTTTATGAAGAAATTATTTGCCAAAAATTTCGAGGGCTGACATGATTGATGAGTTAACAGCTTTGTTAGTCATCTGACTAATCAATCTAAGGCTGGCTCCATCCGAACTAAGAACACAGCAGCCTCTATCCACATCAGATTTTAAAATCTGAAGTAAAACCTAAAACAAGCAATGAGATCATAGCATAGAAATTATTAAAATCGTGCACTCTCACACTCTAAAAACATTATATAATAAAAGAAATCTCACACATGATCATAACTTTGTCTGATGTAATTTCCAAAAAGAAAAATCACAAAAACTTTGAGTGTAATGTTTTTGTGTCATTTTAGGGGTTTAGGATAGGACCAGAAATAAAGATTAAATCTTTATGGCGAAATTTCTTTTTATCTTATAAAATGGAAATTATTTCTATATTTTATAGCAGAGAATTTGTTATGGGGTTTAGAAATGTTATCCTTCTTTTTGTAAACTTCGTTTTTATATTTTATATCGAAAATAGTTTAGTTTTAGAATTAAAATATTAAGTTACTGAGCAAATTGATTGTAATTTCAAATATTGCATTAATAATATATATATATATATATATATATATTTTTTTTTTTTTGTAAATACATCATGAGCAATTTGTGCTTATGTGTTTTATTTGAATATTCGTAAATGGCATAATAAAATCATCTTCGCGAATTCTTGTTTTCATACAGCTCTGCTCCAGAATTTCTTTTTTGAGCTGTTCTGAAATCAATATATTGATTTTAATTTTCTGTAGCTAAATTTTGACACTATTTTAAATATGTGTTTGCAACTGTTATATGTTGTATGATTACAGAAAAACTTTGTTTCAAATAGCTATTACAATTTTTTGTTTTTATGACTTACTATTATTTTGGTTTTATTGCTCTTAATATTTGTTTTTACATAGATTTTAAGTTTTGGATGTCATTTGATTGAGAAGATTAATGTTAATAAAAGTATTAGCTTCTAGTTTATCTAGTTCTGTTTTTAAATATCCATCAGTTATTATTGCTGTCACAAATGCTAAACTTTTTTTTTTTAACCTAAGTTTCTAGAATCCACGTAATTGTTTTCATTGAACTTCATATATTTCATTTGTTTTGCTTTCGTATATTTTAGCTTTTATTGTCTTGCTGCTTTTGATACATATAAAGTACATTGTGAATTGTTTATCCTTGTGTTCGGCTTAATATTAAAATATTTCTGGGTGCAATTATTTGTTTGATAAACAAACAAATTATGAATATAATATCGATGCAAGCATGATTGTGTTGCTGTGAAGTGAACCCGACAACCTTATGGGTTTCAGGTTTGGTCCAACTAGGTGGGGTTCAAGCAAGAGTTTTGGGATGACTAATGCTCTTTGAGCAGAAATAGGTAGACAGAATTTTGCAGAGAACCTGTTGTGTACACACATACACACACGCTCATGTGTGCGTGTGTGTGTTTATTCTGTATGTCTTTGTTAACACTGTGTGTTCTCAAGTAAACAAAACTCTGATTGTTCAGGGCTTTCTTTGGTTTCAACGTGTGAAGACCATTAGAATTTGGAAACAAATACTTTATTTTGAAAAGCAAGTAAGAGTTGGTAACAGGAAAAACATCTGGCTTTTGAAAAATCTGCCTCAATATTGAAGTCACATCTAACCCATGCTAACATGGTAAAATGGACATTAAAAAATGATGATCATGAGTATTAAAACAAAAAAAAAAATCCAAATATTTAAAACCATATTCTTGGTGAAGAATAATATCTAAATTCCAAGTTGCTTTTGAATAATAATAATAATAATAATAATAATAATAATGTGCATATAGGCGCAGGCGTGGTTGTGTGGTAAGTAGCTTGCTTACCAGCCAGATGCTTCCGGGTTCAGTCCCACTGTGTGGCACCTTGGGCAAGTGTCTTCTACTATAGCCTCGGGTCGACCAAAGCCTTGTGAGTGTCTACCAGATTGTAAGTGAAATCTGGTAGACAGAACTATATGAAAGCCTGTTGTAGTCCCTTTTATTGAAGCTGAAAGTCTTGCTCAAGCTTCATGTCATTGTGGTCTTCAAGCAAAAATAGTGGCATGAAATTGGAAATGCAAGACAGACACTCAGTTTCAATATCATTTAAAAAAAAAAGAAAGAAAAAGAAATGTATTGATTGATTACTTCTTTCTCATTCATCCAACTTAAACCAAAGTATGTGCGTTTCCTCATGTCACTACTTGAGCAAATGGTGGTGACTGTAGTTACAGCTCATAAACAACATGTCCCATTTCTTGTTGGTTTTCACCATGTGTTACAAACAACCAGTCGAATAAAAGTATCTTACATGAAAAACAAGGAGTGGTAAACAAGAAGGGGTATTTGGCTGTTAAATATTGCTTTAGCTACTCTTGTCCAACTCATGCTAGCATGGAAAAAAGCATATGTTAATAATAATAATATGATGATGATGATGATGATGGTAGTGGTAGTTGTAGTAGTGATTAAGCATATTGTTTTCTTGAGATAATGCATAGGAATGCTTGTAAACTCTGAAAATAAACTGCAAAATTTTTTACTGCTATCACTTATAGTTTATCTGCAATGGACATATATATATATATATATATATATATATATACGATTCCATTGTCCTTTTAACACATGCACACACCTACCCTTACCCCTACCCTATCTGGCTTTTCCCCCCTCAGCATTGACATTTCACAATCTTTGTATCTTCTTGCTAAGGAAAAAAAAAAAAAAAAAAAAAAAATTTATAATATTTCATTATTCACTGATAAGATTTTCCAGCTGCAAATTTATTGGGTATTTTTAAAATTATGTTTTCCATTTAATAACATTTATTGACTTGATGTGAAAATTTTGAACATATTTTAGAAACTATTATTAATAACACTCGCACCTTAGCAAAGATAGTTAACTTTGTGGAAATAATTTTTCAATGCAGTGTTCTAACTGAAATTTATCATAAATAGGTATTGATTTCTAATGTAAACACAAGGCTTCAAGATTGGGGTGTATGGATAAATGGAGTTGATCAAATTGATGGAAGTTACACAAACTGCTATTATTTTATTGACTCCCCATAAGCTATAGTCAACCTTGGTGGGATTTGAACTCAGAATCTAAAAGTATGAAATGAAAGGAGTGGCTCTGTGGTAAGTAGCTTGCCAACCAACCACATGGTTCCAGGTTCAGTCCCACTGCGTGGCACCTTGGCCAAGTGTCTTCTACTATAGCCTCGGGCCGACCAAAGCCTTGTGAGTGGATTTGGTAGACGGAAACTGAAAGAAGCCCATCGTATATATATATATATATATATATATATATATATAGGAAAATGAAAAATAATAATAAGGGAGAATGCTAAACTGGAAGCATATTTTAATAAAGATTTCTAACCGGCTTTCCCTGCATAGCAAATTTTCAAGAAGAGGGAGAATGAAAATGTTTTTTACAAAGAAGTACAAAATGAAGAAAATAATATATAAAAAAAGATAATATATAAAAAAATAAATATACCAATACATTATATTGTCTTTGAGCTTTTAAAGTTCAATGGTAATTCATGTATATAATGGTTGGAAAAATAAGGATGCATGAGATTTGAGAGCTGTGTTAGGTTTAAAAAAAAGGAGCTAAAAGTTTGTGTTAAGCAGGAAGTGTGGTGTCAAAACAGGAAGTGTGTGTAATGGGAGACTAATCTTTTTAGATTTGTCTCCCCTTACACACACTTCCTGTTTTGACACCACACTTCTTGCTTAACACAAACTTTTAGCTCCTTTTTTTTTTAAACCTAACACAGCTCTCAATTCTCATGCATCCTTATTTTTCCTACCATTATATACATGGATTACCATTGAACTTTAAAAGCTCAAAGACAATATAATGTATTGGTATATTTATTTTTTTATATATTATTTTCTTCATTTTGTACTTCTTTGTAAAAAAACATTTTCATTCTCCCTCTTCTTCAAAATATGTTTCCAGTTTAGCATTCTGCCTTATAATTATTTTTCATTTTCCTATTATTTCTCCATGTGCGGTTAACACAACCTCACTATTTACTGACTTATATATATATATATATATATATATATATATATATATATATATATATATATATAACCCGAACGGACCCATGTATGTGTGTGTATATGTTTGTGTCCTCCCCCCCCAACATTGCTTGACATTGACGCTAGTGTGTTTACGCCCCGTAACTTAGCGATTCAGCATAAGAGACTGATAGAATAAGTACTAGGCCTACAAAGAATAAGTCTTGGGGTCGATTTGCTCGACTAAAGGCGGTGCTCCAGCATGACCACAGTCAAAATAACTGAAACGAATAAAAGAATAAATACCTCATAGCATTTTGCTTATCCTAATGTTCCTAGCAAAAAATTATTCTGGGCTCTACAGCCTGCAAAATTATAAGTGTATATAACTCTTGACCATTTAGGAATTTATAGTGAAATGTAATCTGTTTGTTATAACCCCAGATTAACCATTATTGAGCAGACATATTATCAAAGGTAATCCAATGACAATCCCATTCTTATTCAGGCATAGTGTAACTTGGATTATGTTATACAGTATGTCTTTCTTTTTCTCACCCCTTAGCATTCAGATTACTATGCCAAATGTAATGCCTATATATTCTTATTGTTTTGAATTAATCATGTATTATCTCATAGCTTCAAGCTTTCACTGATGTGTTTGTTTATTTTTAGACTGTCATTGTCGGGTAGGTGTGAGAGGTCAAATCTGGCCAGTTGGCATGTTAAACGGGTAGAATATTTTGACTGGATATGGATGGTTTAAATGTGAAAGGGTTAAGATGCTACTGTGTGTAATTTGAAAGTGATTTGGTGACTGTTTATAGCAAGTTGAATAACAGTTGGAAGGGCATCCTACTGTAGAAACTGCCAGATCAGATTGGAGTCTGGTGTAGCCATCCTCTTTACCAGTCCCCAGTCAAATCGTCCAACCCATGCTAGCATGGAAGGCAGACGTTAAGTGATGATGATATATATATATATTTGTGCAATACTTGAAAGAATAAAAATTCTTATAAGTATTGAAGTCAATATATGTTTTATGTAAACATTTATTCGTGAGATAAAATTGCTATTATAACGAAGTTTGGTCTTCTACTTTATTGACAGATATATTAACATGGCAAGTTATGCAAAGCTACAAATTAAAATTCACAAAGCTTGTATCTGTTATATCGTAATTATGCTTTAAAAAATTACATAGAATTTCTGTTTTCTAATTATAGTTGGTAAATGGCCAAGTTGGTTTATTGCTTGTCTGTATTTATGAGCTGGACTATATAACTACATTGAATCACTTCTATTTCTGTCGACATTGTTTCAACCAGTTGTAGACCTATTTGCAGAAATGTGGCACTTAAACCAGATCAAAGAATATCATACCACTTGAAGCAAAAGCATAAATGAATTATATAATAAAACCATAAAGCAAATAATTAATTAATTACTGTACATATTGGCATGCAAGGTAAATAAGATGACTCTAAAAATTTCCTCAGAATGTTTGTGTTGAAATCTCTGTACAAATTTCACTTATTTACTACTAAGCTTATTTTTGAGATTATGGAAGCATAAAAATCACAGCAGCTATTTTTCTTTACTCTAATTCATGAACAAGGCAACTGGTTAAATTGTTTATTATGTTTGCATCAGTCTTCAGTTTTCAATGACCACAACAGTAAGGTTTTACTAAGATAAGTTTATGTAAAATTCTACATTAACACATTGTCATTAGAGCCAGACCAATCACTTCACAATATTTTTGTCACTAAAGGTTCAGATTTTATTTGTTTCTCACTTATTAAGACAAGCAATCTTTTATTTCGTCGTTTTGGATTTCAATAGCTTCAAATATCGCACTGTAAAAATATATATAAATTTGTTAATATTAAATATTTTATAAGCATCAATCAAAGATAGATAAAATGGTACACTGTAGAAGTGTGCTTGGTCGTTTTGGTGCAAGGGTTAGCATGGTCATTTGGGTTACAAGTCTGGTACAATTCTTGTCGGTTCTGTGAACATTTTTTCTATCTTGGATTCATGTTTATAGAGGATTTAACGTAATGTTTGTAATTGAAAATCTTAACCATTTACTTTGATAATGTAAATATAGGCTTTAAAATTCATGGAGATTGCAGGATAGTCTGACAGTTGAAGGATTTGTATCTTAATCAGTTTCAGTGCAGTTAGAATTTTATACAATTCCTAAGATCTAGTTAAATGCAGTATAAAATTTAAGAAAATAGTTGTTTGTCTTTGTCACAGGTAGGGATCAAGGGTAAAAGTAGACAGACCAGAGTTGAATGCTCAACATTTCTTAAGTTGCAGACTATACATTATGGAAGCAGATGTTAGAAAAGCCTAAATAAAATACATTTTTTTTATAGAATTAATTCAGTGATTGTCTATGTATTAATTAATATGATGCGTTATGTAATTTCTCATATTTATTGTGAAATCTAACCCAAAGAGAAATCTAACTCCATATACAAAATGCAACAGACATTGTTAATAAAATCGTTCAGGCATTACTGTGTGGTTACTTTCTTAACCTTATGGTTCTGGGTCACTCCCACAGGTGCCTTCTGCAATTGCTTCATATTAACCTATGCCTTGTCAGTGAACTGTGGTAGACAGGAGATTGTGTGTGTGTGTGTGTGTATGTGTGTGTGTGTTTCACTAGTTTTAAAAGGAAACCAGAAACCCCAGTGATTTATTATTATTATTATTATTATTATTATTATTATTGATATCTCTTGTCAAATAAGGGAGACCATTGACCCAATGATTGACCTTATGGAAAACTGCAACCAATAATGCTATTGTTCACCAGTTTGATATGAAATAATATGTATACTGGTTTGTGTGTGTAGTTACTCTATTTTCAATGTTTTTGTATGTTTAAAAACTTTTAAAAAATACTATATATTGTTAATACATTTTTATACCCACAAGTTAAAACAAAAAGCAAAATATAATTATTTGTTACCATATAAAGGTAAAGGTCAAGGAACATTAGTGATCGATTTAAGCATTTTAGTGTTCCAAGTAAACTGCAAAGCATCTCTTGTGAAAATATAGAGCAAAACATTGATAAGTATGATAAAACTGGAATGTACTTATGTATGCAATGCAACATCTATAAGGAAAGTTGTTCATTAGTATATATATATATATAATAATAATATTAGGGATAAAATCCAAAATTACAGGTAAAAACTCAATTAAAATCAATTTATTAAAAATTAAAATTAAATTAAGTTTCACAGAGTAAAATATACATAAATATATAGTTTTAGGGAAAAGAACCAAGGTTCAAGGTATATGTGACAGTGAATTTTCATCGATGAGTTCATGAACCTTGGTTCTTTTCCCTGAAACTATATATATATATAAATATAGATATATAAATAGATAGATGAGGCTGCATGATAAAACAGCAAGAAATTAACAAAAATATATGGCAAAATTCTGAAAGAAATTAATCAAACAAAAAATGCATACAGCAGTTCAGGATATAGAAAACGCCATATGCAGATATTCTACAGTTAAAGAGAGATATTGATAAATCACCAAGAAACATTTATGAAACAATATGTACTCAGCTTTTGCTAATATAATCGACATCTCTATCATGATGAATTAGACACAGTTTATATAAATAAACAAAGCATACTTTACAAAGGGAAAATTGCTCTCTCTCTCTCTCTCTCTCTCTCTCTCTCTCTCTCTCTCTCTCTCTCTCTCTCTCTCTCTCTCTCTCTCCACACAGCCATACAAAAGGTTAAATTTCTTGACCTCTCACAATATGCACTTAGTCCACTTCAAATTATACTCCTCAGTCTTGGTACCGACTTCCACTTAACGACTAAAGTATGATCATAATAATGGTTTCAAAGTTTGGTACAAGGCCATCAGTTGTGAGTCGATTGCATCGATCCTGAAAGGATGAAAGATAAAGTTGATATTGGTAGAATTTGAACTCAGGATGTATAAAGACGGATGAAATGTTGCCGAGAGTTTTGTCTGGCATGCTAACGATTCTGTCTGTTCAGTGGCTTAGAAAAAAAAAAAAAAATCTTTATTGCCCACAAGGGGCCAGGGGACAAACAAGGACAGACACAGGGACTAAGTCGATTACATCGACTCCAGTGCGTAACTGGTACTTATTTAATCGACCCCGAAAGGATGAAAAGCAAAGTCGACCTCGGCGGAATTTGAACTCAGAACGGATGGTTTCAAATGGCCAGTAGTTTTAGGTGGGTGGAGACTAGTTGATTGCATCTTCTAACCTTAACCCAATGCTCAATTAACTGATACTTTATTTTATCAACCCAGAAAGGATGAAAGGTAAAGTAGGCCTTAGTAAAATTTGAACTCAGATCATGAGGAGGATGCCATAAATGGCACTAAACATTTTGTCCAACATGCTATAATAATAATAATAATAATAATAATAATAATAATAATAATAATGAATAAAATAAAATGTTAAAATCAAATTACTCTACTAAATCTTAGAAAATATCTGATATAGAATCATTATAATGGACAGTGACAATAAATTTCAAGACTTAATTCAAATCAAGTGTTGTATGAATAAGTGCCCATGCAACACTAAGTAAATACTCAGTATGAAACTTAAACAAATGCAGCATGAGTTGAAGGATAAAGACAAACTCATAATATGTAGGAATGACAGAAGTAATTTATTTGTCAAATATATTAGTTTTGGATTGAAGATAAATATATATTGTAAAATTTAGTAAAATTCGTAATGGCAAAAACAAATTTACAAGGGTTCAGGAAGATAAGTTACTCATTTCAAAAGTAAACTGAATAAAGTAATCATACTGATAAATACAATGTTCGGAACTCCTTATTTTTCCTGCACTGAGGGAGAATTCACTTCTAGTGTAGTAAGAAAATACACAAACGACAGAATCCTACTGGCTCATATTATCTCAAATAAATACACTTGCACACGGAGTCACTCAACAATTAGACATTAAACATTATGTACTGGAAAGACCTTAATTATATACGTTCATCTGAAGAGTTCTTAGAGGTCTTAGAAGAAACCAACAAACTAGGTTAACGCCTCCACTTTAGGTCATAGAAAGTGTGTTTACCAATATTTCAGTGGCAGAGAAGGCGGCGAGCTGGCAGAATCGGTAACACACCAGGCAAAATGCTTAGTGGTATTTCATTTGTCTTTACATTCTCAGTTCAAATTCCACCGAGGTCAACTTTGCCTGTCATCCCATTGGGGGTTGATCAAATAAGTACCAGTTGAGCACTGAAACCGATGAAACTGCCCAGCCCCTTGTCCCCGAATTGCTGGCCTTGTGTCAAAATTTGAAACCAGTATTTCATTGCCAGAAACAAAAACTATATTAAATTTACATAAACATTAAAGAATAGGTGCAGGATTGGCTGTGTGGTCCCGGGTTCAGTCCCACTGTGTGGCACCTTGGGCAAGTGTCTTCTACTATAGCCTCGGGCCAACCAAAGCCTTGTGAGTGGATTTGGTAGACGGAAACTGAAAGAAGCCTGTCATATATATATGTGTATGTCTGTTTGTCCCCCCAACATCGCTTGACAACCGATGGTGGTGTGTTTACGTCCCCGTAATTTAGCAGCTTGGCAAAAGAGACCGATAGAATAAGTACTAGGCTTACAAAGAATAAGTCCTGGGGTCGATTTGCTCGACTAAAGGTGGTGCTCCAGCATGGCCGCAGTCAAATGACTGAAAGAAGTAAAGAGAAAGATACCATACTAAAGAAAGATCTCAATGTACAATAGAAGAACACCCTCTCTGCTAACGAGTTAAATTATATAAGCACACAAAGAACTTCTTGGCATTTCAAACGGCCACAACAAAGAAATGAACTAGTACCAAGACTTAAATTCATTGACGCTAGGTACTGAATGATCTATTCATCATAGCAGATACAGTGGAGGACGTCAAGAAATTAAAGAAAGCCCTAAAATTCAACATATATGGAATAGTATAAATAAAACACTTGACGCTACAGTTTCATTTCTAAACATAAACATTCTGATAGAAAGAAAGCAACAGAAGCGTTATGTCCATTTATACCAAAAGACAGAAATAACTGTATGTATTTATTTATTTGGTGACTGTAAATAAAGTTACTTGGACATAAATATGAAATATTAATGTTAAAATTCTTACTTGGTAGAACTTTGTACATTCTCCCTCACAAACAAAACACCGGATAAGGAAATCCGGGGAATAAAACAAACACCGGTCAACAATAGGTATTATAACAAAGTAATAGACCAAGTAGATGAACAATACGGGAAGAATACGATACAACAAATAATACATCAGACACCACACCTAAAAAACAGAAGTATGAAGCCCATGCAAAATGCATTATATGAATTAGGTCTATATTAGATATAAAATAGAATGAACACATGATTAAAAAGCTTGTAAAACAAAATATAAATATATCATACCAAACGATAAACTAACTCTTTTACTTGTTTCAGTCATTTGACTGTGGCCATGCTGGAGCACCGCCTTTTAGTTGAGCTAATCGACTCCAATACTTATTCCTTGTAAGCCTAGTACTTATTCTATCGATCTCTTTTGCCGAACTGCTAAGTTACGGGGGACGTAAACACACCAGCATCTGTTGTCAAGCGATGTTGGGGGGACAAACACAGACACATACACATATATATATCTACATATATACGGCGGGCTTCTTTCAGTTTCCCTCCACCAAATCCACTCACAAGGCTTTGGTTGGCCAGAGGCTATAGTAGAAGACACTTGCCCAAGGTGCCACGCAGTAGGACTGAACCCAGAACCATGTGGTTGGTAAGCAAGCTACTTACCACACAGCCACTCCCACGCCTATGGCTAATTAATATAAAAATACTAAAATTAAGAACTTTTCTTTTAAGCAACAAATCGCATGCATGCAAATCCACAAACAAGCTCCTAATGACTAATGTGATTATAAATTTGACTGCAAACATGAATGTTGTAAATTTCATATTTTAGCTGTTATGTTGGCCATACAAATATGCTGTTCTCCTGCTGACTCATCATGCAATGGAGCAGTTGCACTGCATGATACTACACAAGTTAAGCAAAGCTAAATAGGAAAACATTGGACGCATTTATATTCTAAAGAATTCTCCTACAAAAGGATTAGTACAGTCCATTGATGAAATAACATGCAGACAACATACATGAGTTTACCAAGAGAAAGCAAAAACAAAGAAACCCCTGATTGATGACATAAATCTTTAACAGTCAGAGATCAAATTTCTGTGGTTAATGTTGTGTATTGTTTACATTGTTCTTGTCCACTATAAAGAAGCAGCAACATATGCCAACATCACTTCATCCTGAAGACGAGACTGTGAAAGTCCAGAAATGTTCAGGATGGGTTTGGAAACTTTTCTGTTACTCTTTCTCTTTACTCTTTTACTAGCTTCAGTCATTTGACTGCGGCCATGCTGGAGCATCGCCTTTTAGTCGAGCAAATCAACCCCAGGACTTATTCTTTGGAAGCCTAGTACTTATTCTATCGGTCTCTTTTGCCGAACCGCTAAGTTACGGGGACGTAAACACACCATCGGTTGTCAAGCGATGCTGGGGGAACACACACACACACACACGATGGGCTTCTTTCAGTTTCCGCCTACCAAATCCACTCACAAGGCTTTGGTCGGCCCAAGGTGCCACGTAGTGGGAATGAACCCGGAACTATGTTGTTGGTAAGCAAGCTACTTACCACACAGCTATCCCTTCATATATAAACTGTTGCATATAAACTGCTAAGAACTCATATAAAAAAGTTTCTTGAAAAAACCTTGGTGTAAAAGATAAAATAAGATCACAGTTGTACATTGAACAAAATTGTATGTGTGTGTGAGAGGGAGAGAAAACAAAAATATCTCATATTCTGTACATGTAATTCATTTAATAATTGTCTTTCACAATATCTCATTTAGAAGGTGGGAAAATATTTCTTTGTAACAATTTTAATTGATGGTAAATTGATTGACAATATTAAAAGCAATGTATTTCTGAAATCTTTAATTTGTAGAGCATGCATTATTCATCTGGAATATTTAACAAGCACTTCAAGAAATTAAGAAATACTGAATAAATAGCAGTTTGAAAATTCACTTAATTAAGCAACAAACACAAGTGTTGGTGCTCTGTAGATTTTTGATGATATGAATGAGTGAGGTGTTGGAGTGGACAAGTCTCTGTTTTTCCATGCTAGCTAGAATCGGTTGAATGGAAACTGATTTTGAGGAAGGATTTTATGATTGGGTGCTATTCCAGTTACCAACTCTTATCTGTTTTTTTTTTCAAGTAAGGGATTTTTATATTTCACCAGTCTTCAAAAGCACAAAGTGACTTGCCAACAAAGAAGACCAACATTAGCACTGCCTGGCTTAAACAGTTAAAACTTAGATAAAACTTAGATTTGTTTCGACCAAAGATTGGTCCAGGCCATGTCTAACTTAATAGCACCACCTGATTATAAATTAAATATTAACATACATGCACATTTGCGCAAAACACACACACACACACACACACACACACACACACACACACACACACACCTGCTTAATACAGTCCCCATCTCTTAAATTCACTCACAAGGCATTGATTTTCTCACGGTGACAGTTGATGAAACTTGTCACACTGTGGGACTGAACTTGAAGCTACATGATTGCAAAGAAAGTTTTCTAACCGTACAGCTAATCGTTTCAGCTATATATAATTGAAACCCACCTCTAATTTAAAAAATAAGGGTGGGTCATAGGATTTTCTAATTTCATAGCACGCCCTTCAATAAATTTAAACAGCCCCTCTTTTTTTGAGTGTATGTGTGTGCACCACAAATCCACAATAATGTCTGTAGTCTGCTCCACAGATATAACAAATATTTTATGCTCCATTATTTAGCCTTTCAGGTGTGTCTTGATGGAATTGTATTCTCGTTTTGAAATCAATTATAATTTCAACAGATATCTTTCTACCTGGATAATAATTTATGTGGCAGTTCTCCGCTACTCTCTCAGCCAGAAATTGCACATTGCACGTAGCGTATTAAAACGTCATTCTCATTTGGTTGGATGGACTTGTTCCTTCGGGACATAAAGTGATCTCTACTTATTTGTCTGGTGTGGCGATATAGCTATCGACAATACATTCATCATTGCTCCAATAATTAATTATTCTAGCTATATTCGCTGCATTCTCATAAAGATAATGCTTACAAACATTCACATTTAATCTGTGTAGGTGGACATTCGTTTATCATTATTCTCAGTCGGTTTTAATTGGTTTGTTAGAGTAACAGTCATGAAAACAAAAATTGCATATGTAATTTAAAATTTTCAAACCATCAACTTCACCTCGGGTTCCTTGCTTCTGTAATACATTTCAATCGAGTGGAGGCGAAATGGCCCAGTGGTTAGGGCAGCGAACTCACGGTCATAGGATCGCGGTTTCAAATCCCAGACCGGGCGTTGTGAGTGTTTATTGAGTGAAAACACCTAAAAGCTCCACGAGGCTCCGGCAGGGGATGGTGGCGAACCCTGCTGTACTCTTTCACCACAACTTTCTCTCACTCTTACTTCCTGTTTCTGTTGTGCCTGTAATTCAAAGGGTCAGCCTTGTCACACCGTGTCACGCTGAATATCCCCAAGAACTGCGTTAAGGGTACACGTGTCTGTGGAGTGCTCAGCCACTTGCACATTAAGTTCACGAGCAGGCTGTTCCGTTGATTGGATCAACTGGAACCCTCGACGTCGTAAGCGACGGAGTGCCAACAGATTATTTGAGAGAAATTTAGTTGCTATTTCCAGCAGTCCAAGTGACAGCATTGAAATTCCTTTCTGTAATCCACAAAAGCTGTAAACGAAATCTTGGGGATAGAGGGGGTAGGGGTGGATAAAAATTCAACATTGTTTTAGTGTGAGATAATTTAATACTCAAACCATAACAACAGATTTTCTATTTTAGATATTAACATTGAAATTTTGTTTATTAATTATTTTTTTTTTTAAACAAGCAAACGAATTGATCTTAAGATTAAAAATCCTTTACTTTTTAATAATAGTCATTGAGATTTGAATGAAAATTTAGTCATTTATAAAAAAAATTATATTGTCTGCTTTTAAGTAACGTATAGCCTTCACATTGATTTTCTTTTCCTTTCTGTACATTGTCATTGATGATAATTACTTGTGAATGAACAACATTTCACAACTAAAAACAGAAAAGAAAATTTTAAGAAAAGCTCATAGTTTATCATGTAATTTCAGAAAATGGTATTTTCAACTTTTATGAACTTCAGTTATTTATTTATTGTTGTTGTTGTCGTCGTCGTCGTCATCATTATTATATTTTCTGCATTTCATTTAAACTTTTCTTACCTTTCTATTTAAAGTTTAAATAATTCCATATTCAGAACATCCTTTCCTGTCTCCCCCCAACTCTCTCTCTAACATCGTCTTAATGATGACTTGTGAATTGAAAATCAATAATAGAATTTTTTTTTTACTACATTTATAAAAATACATCCCATTGTCTGAGAGGTGTCCTAGAATTTTGGTGACTGCATAAAGTAAATTATATTGATTTCTATTTTTATCATTGTCTTATTAATTGATGTTATTAATAATTGCTGTAGTTTGTTAAATTATACATTAGATTTTTTAGTTGATGGAAAAGTTCCAAGTTGTGGGGAGATTGACTCAAATGAATTTTAGTTTAGTTATCCTCGGTATTAAGTTTAAATACTAAGCTATCTATCCTTCTGAGACCGATAAAATAAGTACCAGTAATATACTGGATTGATAGCAAATATTCACCACTGGTTCATATACGTATGTTAAGATGGAGATTTGGCTGGTTTTCTATGTTGAGTGGTTATATAAAGTTTTCCCTATTGGCTTATTGAATTTGTGGCCATTTGAGGTGCTATCCAGCTATCTAATTAGATTTAAAAACTGGTATCAGGAAAATTTTTAAATCAATAGTTTTGATTACAAGTTATCAAAATTCATTCCTTAATGTTTAGTGCTCATAAATTCACTGTAAAAGTAAATAATTAAACTCTTCAGTTTAAATGCTAATGGTTATGACATTTTAAAATTTTATCCCACCTTTTTTCTATCTCAGGAATATCACATATGCATACATGCACACATGCATATGTCACCTGTATAATGTAGTTCCTTCCTTTGAATATACAGAAATATATTATTGCTGTGTTTCAAAAATGAGTTTTCCCAGTACATTATCTTATAGAGAAATTTTTCTTTATAAACATTCCAATCTTGAAGATAATAGATGTATACCTTGCCTTCTTGTGAGTTTTCGTTTACTATCCTCATTTGACAAAAGTGGGCACTAGATATTGTTATGAAGTCGGCTGCTTTTCCAAATACACCTGAAGCATAATCAATTTAATTTGATGATGTTTAGCTTTAATAATAACCTGATAGCAGTTTAATTGCTTCTGATTATAAACTTAATGATTATCTTCAATCTCTTATGATATTTTTCTTCTACTCACTCGCTCGTAAAATAAGATTAACAAAAGCCATTATTGTTATAATTTGTTGTAAAAAATTATTGAAATGGAAAGGTCAATACATCTTTGCTAATTAGCATTAATAATGGATGTTAGTTATCTCTTCATAGATACTAATCATATATACAATTTTATTTTTGTGTTATTGACTGTAAAAACATAAAATTAATTTTTCATTTTAATTAGGTACTCAGAATTAAGTTATCAATTTCTTCTATCATTATTTAATGAGAGAAATTGTTATATATCGATATTCTGATTTTGTTTTGTCAACGAATGTTATCCTTTTTCTTCTTTTACTTGCAGGTTGCTGCCCATGAAACCAAAAAGGAAAGTGAGAAGGACAAAGAAGACACTATGCCCAGAGTAAGTAATCATCATCATCATCATCATCATCATCAACATCCCTTTTCCCATGCTGGCATGGGTTGGACAATTTTGGTGTAGTTTCTACAGCTAGGTACCCTTCTTACTGCCAACCACTTCATAGCATACTGGGTGCATCTTTTTTCATGGCGCCAACACAGGTGAGATCACCAAGTACCTGCAAGACAAGATCTCTCAATTTAGCGTGTGATATAATATTGAAGGATATGAAAGTATGGTAGAAGGGCCGGAGTTGTTTGTTGCCTTGCTGAAGATGTGAATACATGTCTTCTTCATCTGGAGAGAGAGAGAGTGATGTGAGGTTAAGGTACAAATTGAAGGTTGGTAAGTAACTTTGCTAGAATGAAATTAGTGTGACATGATTGGAGATAGGGATCGAGTTGAATGCAGTGAATATCAATTTAAGGAGGGAAAGTGAAGGAAAGGAAATAGGGGTGGGTCAGGGAGAGTAGTGGGGATACAGTAAGAACTGGGGGTGGGTGGGTGGGTAAACAGTATGTACAATACTTGAGTGAGAAAATATCACAGAAGGTGGATGGAGATAAGTGACTACCTTTATTTGTTTTTAATTAAGATGTATACAGAATCATATCAATATAGTTATAGACTCGCTATGAAATTTCAGGTAGTTTGAAAGAAAGATTAAACCAACTGGTTTTGTTCTTATTGCTTAATTGGATTCACTTACCTGTGCCTTCTGAGATGCCAAACAATAGTAGTAGTAGTCATTGGGTTTAAGTTCGTTTCCCCATTGAGACATGTCTGAATGAGTTTTCAAAACAAGGGTATCCAGTGTCTTTCAACCAGACATGCTTGCTACACCAATGGTACTTGTTTGCTATTTTGGCCATGGCTTTTCATGACATTAAAAATTATAATATTTTGGTTAGCAATCAAATACTTTTAACATGAGCCAAATTTCAAGATGCTTATCTATGCAAGTTATTTAAATTTATTAATAGTGAAAGTGAATTAGACGAAAAGATTGATAGAAACTGATAGCTTTGTTCTTGTAGCATAATTTGAATACTTTTGAAGCGTACAGTATTAGATATACTATTGTTTAGTACATGAGTACTGAATCGTGACGTGATGTGGAAATATTGTGGAAGTGGAAGGTTGCCAAATGTACAGTGAATGAGCGATAGAATTAGTAAAATGAAAATGAGTGGTACAACGAGGTGTTCATCACACTGCCCTGAATGGCAAACAAGGAAAAGGTGAGCAAGAGAATCAAAGGATAAGTGGGTTGGAATAAAAGGCTAAGTTTATGTTGCTCTAGGGACAATGAAAAATTGGAATAATCTTAATTTCCTTACAAATTAAGATGGAAATAGGGAAATCTTTATGGACTACGGAGTTTTATGATGATATTGGTGAGAGAAGAACTTCTGGAATACTCTCTCTCTTTACTTGTTTCAGTCATTTGACTGCGGCCATGCTGGAGCACCGCCTTTTAGTTGAGCAAATCGACCCCCAGGACTTATTCTTTGGAAGCTAGTACTTATTCTATCGGTCACTTTTGCCGAACCACTAAGTTACAGGGACGTAAACACACCACCATCGGTTGTCAAGCGATGCTGTGGGGGACAAACACAGACGCACAAACATACACACAGACACACATACATATGTATATATACATATATACGATGGGCTTCTTTCAGTTTCCGTCTACCAAATCCACTCACAAGGCTTTGGTCGGCCCGAGGCTATAGAAGAAGACACTTGCTCAAGGTGCCATGCAGTGGGAATGAACCCGGAACTATGTGGTTGGTAAGCAAGCTACTTACCACACAGCCACTCCTGCGCCTGATAATTACATGCAAATTTTCGGTACTTTTAGAATAATTATATCTTAGTCCATACATTTTTGTCACTTTTAATTAACTTTCTATTATTGTCATTAAGCCATTGATGGCCATTAAAATATGTTAGAACTAAAAAAAAAAAGAAGGCTATCGTTTTATTGGCGTCTTGTGTGTCTTGTTATTTTTTTGGTAGAGGTGGTGTGTACTATAATATTACAAATAAATGGTCACCATCTTTTGGCTAAGATCAAAATGTAAATATTTTATTATTAAATACAACGTACACTGTCTAAGAAATCCATCAATGCTCAGTGTTTTCACCTGTCATCGGAACAAATGTGCCATTCTCAGGTAATAAAACAGCTGTCACTTTTGATGACAGGAACACATTTATATACACACATGTGCACGTGAATGCATGTGTTCTGCTGTATCATTAACGAGTAAGATAGTTTTAATGCAGTCGTTTAAAGCTCTAATGAGGTTTTATTATTGTTAAAGTTGCAAGCTGGCAGAATCGTTAACATTTTGTCTGTTTTTACATTCTGAATTCTAATTCTGCCAAGCTTGACTTAGCCTTTTGTCTTTTTGGGATTGGTAAAATAAGTGTCAGTGGAGCACTGAGGTCGATGTAATCAACTGGTTCCCTTGAAATTTTGGACCTTGTGCCTATAGTAGAAAGGATTATTATTATTATTATTATTTTCTTTTGGTTCTTTATGTTCTGAGTTCAGATTCTGCCAAGGTTCATCTAGCCTTTCATCCTTTCAGGGTCAATAGAATAAATACCAGTTGAGTTCTTGGATTCGTGTTAGTGACTTAACCCTTTCCCCTGAAATTACTGGGCTTGTGCTTAAATTAGAAAGAATTATCATTATAATGTGAAGGCAGCGAGCTGGCAGAATCGTTAGCATGGTGGGTGAAATGCTTAGCAGTATTTAATGTGCCGCAATGTTCTGAGTTCAAATTCTGTTGAGGTCGACTTTGCCTTTCATTCTTTCAGGGTCGATAAATTAAGTACCAGTTATGTACTGGAGTCGATGTAATCGACTTAATCCCTTTGTCTGTCCTTGTTTGTCCCCTCTATGTTTAGCCCCTTGTGGGCAATAAAGAAATAAGAACCGTTAGCATGCTGGGTGAAATGCTTAGTGGTATTTCGTCTGTCTTTATGTTCTGAGTTCAAATTCTGCCGAGGTCAACTTTGCCTTTCGTCCTTTCGGGTCAATAAATTAAGTACCAGCGAAACTCTGGGGTCGATGATATCGACTATCCCTCTCCCCCAAATTTCAGGCCTTGTGCCTATAGTAGAAAGGATTATTATTATTATTATTAATGTGGTGAGTTGGCAGAAGCATTACCACACCAGACAAAATGCTTAGCTGCATTTCTTCCAGCTCCTTATGTCCTGTGTTCAAATACTACTGAGGTCAACTCTGACTTTCATTTATGCAGTGGCAATAAAATAAAGTACCAGCATAGGCGCAGGAGTGGCTGTGTGGTAAGTAGCTTGCTTACCAACCACATGGTTCCGGGTTCAGTCCCATTGCGTGGCACCTTGGGCAAGTGTCTTCTACTATAGCCTCGGGCCGACCAAAGCCTTGTGAGTGAATTTGGTAGATGGAAACTGAAAGAAGCCCGTCGTATATATGTAAATATATATATATATGTGTGTGTGTGTGTGTTTGTGTGTCTGTGTTTGTCCTAGCATTGCTTGACAACCGATGCTGGTGTGTTTATGTCCCCGTCACTAGCGGTTCAGCAAAAAGAGACCAATAGAATAAGTACTAG
This sequence comes from Octopus bimaculoides, assembly GCF_046866305.1. Taxonomy (NCBI): domain Eukaryota; kingdom Metazoa; phylum Mollusca; class Cephalopoda; order Octopoda; family Octopodidae; genus Octopus; species Octopus bimaculoides. The sequence continues at coordinate 12,989,268 of NC_142938.1, forward strand.
GCTTACAAAGAATAAGTCCCGGGGTCGATTTGTTCGACTAAAGGCGGTGCTCCAGCATGGCCGCAGACTGAAACAAGTAGAAGAGTAAAGAGTAAAAGAGTGAAATACTTGGTGGTGGGATTGATGTAATCAACTACTCCAACCATCTAAAATTGTTGGCTGTGTGCCAAAATTTGAAACAGATATTCTTCTCAAGTATTGAGCCTCATAACATTGGTAACAAATATTTGATAATACGTGAGACATATTGTAAAGGTAACAGGAGAAAATTGAAGTAAAACAAAATTACCATGACTGCTTTTTTTCTTGATTCTTGATTTTGTTGCTTGTTTTGGAGTTTTTTTCTTTTTTAAATATTCCTGACTGTATAATATATATTTATATTTTTTTTTCTACTCCAGCCTGGCCGCAGAAGAGTCTATAACATGGAGCCACGGACACCTCTTAAAAGACAGAGAATACCTGTTCAACGATTTCAGTCACCTGTACTCGAAGAAGGTGCACCAAAACCTAAAATCCCCACTGAGGAAAAAATTTTATTGTTCAAAAAGGGATCCTTCCTGGCAGTTAGAAATTCTGAAGGTATGTTATGCTGAAAATGTTTTCGCTTATTTACTAACCAGAAAACATTAAAACATCTCTCCCACACATACATATATACACGTATACTCTCACACAAATACGTATAAAATGTCAGTTTAGTTACTTATCATCTAAATCTCTTCAAATTCTTGATTATTCCAAAAATTAATTGAAACACATTCATTTTTTTCTTATCAGATATATAACTGTAAATGAGTTAAACACACCAATGTGGAATTTTAGTGTTGCTTGGACTACACAGGCAGGCAAGCAGGCAGGCAAGCAGGCAGGCAATTACTAATGTAATATTAGTGGTATAAGCTTTATGAGTTGGCCAAAACCTAGAGCAAGTGTGTATTGAAAGTTATAAAAAACACATGCTATATCTATAAACAGTGTTGTTGCATCTGCCATATGCTATGACACGCCTGGCTAAATTCAGACAATGGATAAGACTCAGCTATTGTTACTAATTATAAAGAAATAATCAAAACACACACACACACACACACACACACACACACACACAGCATCTCAAGTATTGAAGGGTGCTTATATACATTATTTTGAAAATAACTAGTATAAGAAAGGCTTCACTGAGAATATAGACATAGTGGTATTAATGTGTGTTACAGTGAAAGTAATATATATATATATATATTATTTATGCACCCTTTTAAAGCCTAGCCAGGCTCATGGGTCCGGTTTCCCGGTTTCTATGGCGTATGTGAGTGTTTATTGAGCGAAAACACCTAAAGCTCCACGAGGCTCTGGCAATGGTGGCGAACCCTGCTGTGCTCTTCCACCACAACTTTCTCTCTTGCTTCCTGTTTCTGTTGTGCCTGTAATTCAAAGGGTCAGCCTCGTCACACTGTTTCACGCTGAATATCCCCGAGAACTACGTTGAGGGTACACGTGTCTGTGGAGTGCTCAGCCACTTGCACGTTAATTTCACGAGCAGGCTGTTCCATTGATCGGATCAACTGGAACCCTCGACGTTGTAAGCGAATAACTCTTAAAGGTGGTGCCCTAGCATGACCACAGTCCAATGACTGAAACAAGATGAAAGATAAAAAATATGATACTCTGAAATACAATCAAAACCTCATCTTAAACAATGGCAAATGCTGTGTACTTCAAGAAAGAAGCACAACAAAGTGCCTGTGACCGATTTCGAGTTTGTAACTTTTGAGTCGGTTATTCCAACAACAGTACCAACAACGGTGGAGCAGTGTATCTATTTGTATTGATTTCTCTTGGATTCAGCTTATTGATCAAGGAATAGTGAGAACATATATGATTTGAGACCTTCCCAAAGGGGTTGGATTGATATTATAACTGAGGTTAGCATAGTTAAAATTAATGTTTCATACTCAGCATGTTGCTGTCTTTTTCTTTTTTTTCTTTAGTGCTTGTGGTAGTAATTGGAAAACCAATATAAAACTATTGTATGTGAAACACTTCAGATGCTAGACTCACATGCATACCACATGCACATAGTTTTACAGATACTAATAAGGATTTCTTTTATATGTATGAGAAATCAATAATAACAATAATGATAAAAGGAGAAAAATATTAGATCAATAACATGTTTATATGTTTATTACAATATAAATTGAGTCACAAGCTGGCTGTTATTGTATAACTATGCTGTTGTATTGTATAATGGCATTTTATAATTGGGTCATTCCATGCTTGAAGTGGTATCATTACAAATCATCCATTTTCTCATACTGATGATATTAATAATAATAATAATAATAATAATAATAATAATGGTTTGTAATTTAGGCACAAGGCCAGCAATTTTGAAGGGAAGCAGTGGTGGTTAAATCAAACCTAGTACTTGGCTGGAGTTTATTTTATTGACTCTGGATGGATTAAAAAGTAAAGTTGACTTTGGTATGATTTGAACTCAGAATGTAAAGAGCCAATTCAAATATTGTGCGACATTTTGTTCAACGCTCTCATTTAGGCTAATGGCCAGTATTGTTTTGGGTGGGAAAAATGTCAGCTTGATATCATCAACTCTAGTACTTGACTGGTACTTTTTATTATTGTACTCAGAGGAATGAAAAACAAAGCTAACCTCAGCAAGATTTGAGCTCAGAATTTAAAGAGCTGAAAGAATTTCCATGAGGAATTGTTTTCTGTTGCTTTAATGATTGTACAACTCCATCCCTTTAATAATAATAATAATAATAATAATAATAATAATAATAAGGCACAAGAGTGGCTGTGTGGTAAGTAGCTTGCCTACCAACCACATGGTTCCGGGTTCAGTCCCACTGCATGGCACCTTGGGCAAGTCTCTTCTGCTATAGCCTCGGGCCAACCAAAGCCTTGTGAGTGGATTTGGTTGACGGAAACTGAAAGAAGCCCATCATATATGTATGTGTGTCTGTGTTTGTCCCCCCAACATCACTTGACAACCGATGGTGGTGTGTTTACGTCCCCGTAACTTAGCAGTTCGGCAAAAAGAGACCGATAGAATAAGTACTAGGCTTCCAAAGAATAAGTCCCGGGGGTCGATTTGCTCGACTAAAAGGCGGTGCTCCAGCATGGCTGCAGCCAAATGACTGAAACAAGTAAAAGAGTAAAAAGAGTAAGAGTAATATCATCAGCATCATCATTGTACATATAATTATTGTTGTTGTTGCTTAGCGCCAGTTCATCCCTGATCAAGCAGACCCTATGATCAGAGACATTTCCGCTGTGACCATCCTCTATCTTTTTTAGGAGTGTCCAGGATTACATTGGTACATGTGTTCTTCCTTTGTGGGTGGTCGCATAATGAGTTGAATTGAATTTATTATTGATTCACTCTCGTCACAATTATTGGCCTTGATTATTTATTCATGAAGGATTTGAATAAAATTTGTAAGATCTTTATGTTTTAATAGTAATTATTGTTTTTTTTCCTCACTCACTCAGATCCGATTATTTTAAAAAACTTTTTACTGACATATGGTGTGGAAATTCTTATCGTTTCTAGATGTTCAGCTCAACTTCATATAAGCTGATAATCCATGCAGTATTGCTATTATTTCTGTGATCTTGGCACTTGTGCCGCAGCTTCACGTTCCTGGCACGTGAAAAGACATTTGAGCGACATCGTTGCCACACCTGCTGGACTGGCTCCTGTGCAGGTGGCACATAAAATACACCATTTTGAGTGTGGCCGTTGCCAGTACCGCCTGACTAGCCGTTGTGCCGGTGGCACGTAAAAGCACCCACTACACTTTCGGAGTGGTTGGCGTTAGGAAGGGCATCCAGCTGTAGAAACTCTGCCAGATCAGATTGGAGCCTGGTGTAGCCATCTGGTTCGCCAGTCCTCAGTCAAATCGTCCAACCCATGCTAGCATGGAAAGCAGCCGTTAAACGATGATGATGATGATGATATATATATATACACATAATTCTTTTGACTCTCCCTCTTTTGTGTTTTAGGTACCTTTTATGTCTGCAAGGCTCAGCAAATTCTCTACCGCTCATCAAAACGTTTCCGGATTCAATGGCTTAATGTGGACCAGCCTCCAGATGTTTATAAATTGGACTATTTAGATACCACTGAAATCGAGTGTGTGTTGTGCGATGTCAAGATGGACAGGGTAGAGAAGGACACCTATCGTCTACCCTCGTCTCAACAAAGACGTGCCGAACAAGCTTTAAAGAAGGTCCTTAACTTGGAAAGAGGATTGCCGCTCAATGAAGGAAGTATGTCATCTGCTTTTAATGATTTCCATATTTGCCTTTGTTCTGTTTTATTCAAATGATAAAAAAAATTTTTATGTATCTGTATTGCTGTGGAGGCGCAATGGCCCAGTGGTTAGGGCAGCGGACTTGTGGTCATAGGATCGCGGTTTCGATCCCGAGACCGGGTGTTGTGAGTGTTTATCGAGCGAAAACACCTAAAGCTCCACGAGGCTCCGGCAGGGGATGGTGGCGAACCCTGCTGTACTCTTCCACCACAACTTTCTCTCACTCTTACTTCCTGTTTCTGTTGTGCCTGTAATTCAAAGGGTCAGCCTTGTCACACTGTGTCACGCTGAATATTCCCCGAGAACTACGTTAAGGGTACACCTGTCTGTGGAGTGCTCAGCTACTTGCACGTTAATTTCACGATCAGGCTGTTCCGTTGATCGGATCAACTGGAACCCTCGACGTCGTAAGCGACAGAGTGCCAACAACATCTGTATTGCTATTTAGAATTTTTTTTTTTTTGTATGTGTTTAAGAAAAGGATCCATTTTGAAATCCTTTATTGAAACTTGTTTGTTGCATCTTTAAAGAATCATGAAAATAATCCTGACTTTTTGAAATTTAAAAGGAAAATAAACAAGCAAACAAACTTAAATTTAAATTTTTCAAATTATCATTGCAGTTGAAGATGAAGAACCAATCAATAAGAAAAAGAAGGTTGTTGAAAGCTCCCCTAAACCAGTGAAACCTCAGCCATCTTCAAAGGAAGGAAAAGTATCGCAGAAAGGTAATTAATTGCACGAAGAACAGAATGAAAGAATAACTGAATCTACACCATCTTAAATTAGTAACCGATGACAAGCAGGCAGGCAGGCAGGCAGGCTGCATGTGAGCAAGTAAAAGAGTTTCTGTGTGATTGTTTAACTTGTTAGAAATAGCAGCCAAATCTTCTTGAAAGTATCATACCCTTCAGACTGGCCCTCATGCCGGTGGCACGTGAAAAGCACCCACTGCACTCTCGGAGTGGTTGGCGCTAGGAAGAGCATCCAGCTGTAGAAACTCTGCCAAATCAGATTGGAGTCTGGTGTAGCCATCCGGTTAACCAGTCCCCAGTCAAATCGTCCAACCCATGCCAGCATGGAAAGCAGACGTTAAATTATGATGATGATGATTTTGTGCACCGTAGAAGTATCACCAATTTATTGTATGTAATCTTTAAAAACAAGATATGATATGGACCCTTAAGGGCCATGTGGACGCCGGTCAAAAACCGCTGATCTAAATCATCAAAAGTGAAGAGATATGAGAGAAGAATGTATTTATTTGACCTCTTCTTATCCTTTTGATTACAGCTGTTTCGCAACGTTTTTCATGTAATAATAATTTCAGTGTATATTATGTTTAAATATCTGCACTAATATGCATGCTGTGAATTATACAATACAATTATGTATTTACAGATTAGTAAAGATGAAGAAAGTTAGCGCATACAATCACTAGGACATCATTGTTACACCAACTCTATCTATCTATCTATCTATCTATCTATCTATCTATCTATCTATCTATCTATCTATCTATCTATCTATCTATCTATCTATCTGTCTATTGAGTGTTGATTGTTCCTTCCCTAGAATTGGTTGCTTTGTTGCTAATTTTATGTAAATCAATATTGATGTTGTCAAAAAGAAATTTCCTATTTTTTTCCCTCTACCCCCACCACCACATCATGGCTTGAAATTAAACCCATATTCTATTCTTTTATTTTCCCTGTTTTACTTTTTCAAATTTAGGGAAAGCCAAAGGAGAAAAACCTGGCAAGCGGAAAGGTGGTGGCAAGCGAAAAGACCAAGAACAAAAACTCAAGCCCAACCCCAACATTGAAGTCCTCGAGAAAGAACCATTTTTTGAAACTAAGTAAGCAACACTTGATTGGTTTTTCTTCCCATTTCTCTTGTGATGGCAAGTGCTATCCTATATATCAGACCATCTTCTAGAAAAAAAAAAAAAAAATAAATAAAAGGGTGAAGCTGATTACACTCTCTTTAATTATAATCTTACCTTAATTATAAATCTTACCTATATAACACTTGAAACATTATATCACATTCTGTAATTAAAACACTGAAGGAACATTCTGTTTGTTTCTGGATCTTTGGAATATTTATTTGCCTTGTTCATCAGTGGTATTTTTTTTCTTTTTATCTTTTGTGTCCGTCGTCTCTCTCATTGGACACAAAACTCAGCTTGCGATGACTTATTGGGGCAAGCAAAAGCGAAATTGTGATGGCATCTGTGCCTAGCGACGCCTTTCTGGCACTTGTGCCCGTGGCATGTGTAAGGACTTTCGAGCGAGATCGTTGCCAGTGCCCCTGGACTGGCTCTTGTGCGGGTGGCACATAATATACACCATTTTGAGCGTGGCCGTTCCCAGTACTGCCTGACTGGCCTTCGTGCGGGTGACACGTAAAAGCACCCACTACACTCTCTGAGTCGTTGGCGTTAGGAAGGGCATCCAGCTGTAGAAACTCTGCCAAATCAGATTGGAGCCTGGTGTAGCCATCTGGTTTCACCAGTCCTCAGTCAAATCGTCCAACCCATGCTAGCATGGAAAGCGGATGTTAAACGACGACGATGATGATGATGATGACAGGTGAAAATGTTCTGATGTTATATATAGCATGGCATGCAACATAAGTGTAACTTTTTATTGGATGGTACTCCAATATTCCATGTACTCTAAAGCTGGAATATTGTGTTACAACCAAGTTCAGTTGACAAATACATGTTTGTATGTATGGGTGGGTTGGTGGGCGGGCACAAAGAACAGACATTAAAAGATGATGGTGATGATGTATATATACATCAGTCCTACTGCATGTTACATTGGGCAAGTGTCTTTACTCTAGCCCTAGTCTGACAAAAGCCTTGTGAGTGAATTTGGTAGACGGAAACTGAAAGAAGCTTGTCATGTGCATGTGTGTGTGTGTTTTTTATTCTCTTAACTTTCACATCATGTGATAGTTGTAAACGAATGTCACCGTCATGTACGTGGCGTTCTTCGTTTCCAGTCTTTGGTGAAAACATAATTGGTCATGGAGGAATATTAACTTGCATGGTAACGAGTAAAGGTTGGCAACAGGAAGGGTATCTGGTTGTCGAAAATTGCATTGTAGTATAATAAATTACATGCAATTTAGTTACCCCTCTGTTGCTCCTAATTGGAGCAGGTTGATTAAAATTCCTCATTTTTCTTCATTTTCCTTTTGTGTCGTCTGCCTCTTTCCCTAAAATGAATGACTTCAAGTGCTTTTTTTTCTCTCTTCATGCCTTTTACCTGAAGAACTTGCTTACTTTAACCTGTCTTGTTTTTATTTGTATTTGTAGCGAACCTGTGCCTTTCATCTCTCCCCATGTAAATGGAAAATTAGCCATCCGTGCTGTTTTATTGAATGACATGACTCTGCTCAAATCTCTCAAGTATGGTGTAAGTTTTCCTCTTATTATTACTTTCTCTTTCTCTCTCTTCACACGCATATAATTATATTAGTCCAGAGATAAAGATGACCAGTTATACAATAAAGAACTCTAAATTGTAGAGTAAAATGTTTTTATTTACAATATTACAATATTTACAAATTTTTACACAAGCACATGCGTAATTGATTATCTTAATCAAAGGATTAAGATGATCAATCTTACAATAATTATATTTACAATGGAAACTGTGTAAAGACTCTCTTCAGTCATGAATGACCACGAGTTTGCACCTAGAAAGTTTCCCTCCGAGGCACAAAACCAAGCAAGGTTGTTTATGGAAGACCAGCAGTTGCCCAAGCATACAAACCTCTCCTCTCCACGCCACCGATGTTACCCAAGGGAAAAGCAAAGGCTGATACACTAGTGACGTCGCAACTCATTTCTGTAGCTTAGTGAATTGGAGCAATGTGAATAAAGTGTCTTGCTCAAGAATACAACACACAGCCTGGTCCGGGAATTGAGCTCACTACCTCATGATTGTGAGTCCGACATTCCAACCACTGAGCCACGTGCCTTCTCTTATTTACAATATTTACTGATTTTTACACACATATACACACATGCACACAGTTTCTTGTCCCCTGTGTCTCCCTTTATCTTACACTTTATCTCTCTTTTCCTCATGAGAGCTCTAACAACATTTCTAATAATGAATTCTGATTTTGGCACATTTCAAACAATGATTTCTGAGTTGGTGCCGCAAATTTTGGGTGAGTGTATAGTTGATTTGGTTTGCACCGGTACTTGTGTGGTACTTTATTCTATTGACTCTGGAAGAACAAAAGACAAAGTCAGCCTTGGCATGTCTCGAACTCAATCCTTCCACAAAATCTCCTTTTTAGAATTAGCCTCCCTTAACTTCTTTCCGTTTGAGAATTAGATTCCGCTCAGAGTTTTAACATCTCCTCAGAATAATGAAGAATTTGGGAAGTTTTTAAATCATTTTATTCAATAATTTTGTATAGCTTTAGGTTAAGTCCTGATAAAGCAGACTAACCTGTTACTAAAAGTATTTCAGCCTTAACAAACATTTCCCACCACCAGACGGAAAATAAAGCTTGTAATGTTCACTTTTGTTCACTTTGTGATTGATACATAAAAGAGTGTTGTTACTAACTTCAGTTTGGAAATAATGATTGCTAGTTTGAATCCTATATGTTCACATCCTGAAATACAACATTGATAATGATTATCAAACTAATTGATATGTAGCTTAGATTTAAATATTTTTTTGAAAACCATTTTCATATCTAAAGATGTGATTATTAAAATGAACTATTATAATCTCATTAACAACATATAGTTTATTCTAATTAAGCATATAATCTATCCTAATTAAACATGTAGTCTATAAAACTAAAAAAATATTTGATTTTCATGTTGTAATTGTATGTATTTATAATGTTCTGTAATTGGTAAATATTGTTTTTTTTTCCTCTCTCTCTCTTTTGTTCAGCTTGATTATGTGAGGTCACCAAAAAATGAATTGACAGCTTTACATTATGCTATTCAACGTCAGTACCGAGGGTTTGTAGGGTACCTCGCTGAAGACTATTTTGGTTCATCCCGCAAATCTATCACAAACAAGCCACCTGTGTTGATTGACTCGATGGGCACTGGATGGTAAGTAGTCATTATTAAAAAACTGTTAACGATAATTATGATAATGGTTGTGGTATCAGTGTCTACCTCTTAAAGTTAAACTGCTGTTTCTGTTTTTTTTTTTCTCAAAAAACATACTGAAGGGTTCTGGGTAATTTTGTAAAATGCAGTTTGGTGAAAGGGGACACTGAGCTACAAAACCTTCTGTCACTGATCAACAGCTATATTTAAAATTTTTGCTAATTTGTTTGTTTTTACATTTAAATACATGTTTGTGAGGAAGAAGTTTAAATCAAGTAGGTCCATTGTATTAATAATATTTAGAAAGTATTATTTTAATTATTGCTTTTTTAAGTTGGAGTAAATATTGTAATTTTACTTGGTTCATCTTTCTTTTCTTCAGGTACAATCCTGTTTTTCTTGGAATTCATAATATTCGTTCTATCACCCTTGGCAGAGGTAACCGTGAAGGAAACAATGCTCTCACTAAGGTATACTCTTTACTCTTTTACTCTTTTACAAGTTTCAGTCATTTCACTGTGGCCATGCTGGAGTACCACCTTTAGTCGAGCAAATTGACCCCAGGACTTATTCTTTGTAAGCCTAATACTTATTCTATCGGGCTCTTTTGCTGAACCGCTAAGTTACGGGGGTGTAAACACAACAGCATCGGTTGTCAAGCGATGTTGGGGGGACAAACACAGACACACACACACACACATATATATATATATATATATATATATATACACACACACACACACACACACACACACACACACACACAGAGCCTGGGTGAAGGACAGCACCAGGACAACCAGAGATGGTGGCGTGGGTTTCCGCCCCGGCATCTGAAACTCAGAGTTTTATCATGTCTACCGAATAATTGTCACATATTTTTACAGATAAATTCCTCTATTTACATAATATCGAGGTCTCTTTCTTTCTTTTGTTGTCTTTTCTATCAATATATATATATATAATTTATGTATATATTAATATTATCTTGGTTGAAAAAAATTTGATAATGTAAATATGCTAATAGTTACCATCGATGGGTAGCAAAAATCACACAAAAACTGGGATATCACACCCGTTTTATAGGTAGAAATACCATGTTAAAGTGATGTATTTTGAGTAGACATGAAGAATAATAATAAATGGAGCAAAACGCATATAAACAATAATAAAGGAACTTATTGTTTATATGCGTTTTGCTCGATTTATTATTATTCTTCATATATATATAAGCAAACATACGAACTTACTTCGTCCCGCTTCCTTCCAGTTCGTTGCTTCACAGCGTTCAATATACACATAATTTTACACGTCAGGCCGTATAGCCTTTTCTGTTTGTTTTTCTGTCTTGTTTTCTGTCCACCACTACATTCCTCCATGGTACAAATTTAATTTGTGGTCCGTGGGAAGAGCCATTTTAACGATGCGTCCTGCCCTAACTCTTCGAAACGCCTGTGTTAGAATGGTGGCAGCTGATGAAGGAAAATGTTCTCTATGTAGCCTGTGTGTTTTCTGTACTCTGGTTATTATTATTTTTTTTTTTTGTCTACGTTTTGTTTGCAATGTCCTGTACCCAGTTATGCACCTATATATACAGCTAGATGTAGGTATGCACATACTTGTACGTATATATGCATATACTCATTTATTATTTGTTTTATATCGCTGCCGCCGTCGTTTAACGTCCGCTTTCCATGCTAGCATGGGTTGGACGATTTGACTGAGGACTGGTGAAACCAGATGGCTACACCAGGCTCCAACCTGATTTCACACACACACACACACACACACGCACACGCACACACATACCTACCTACCTACCTACCTACCTACCTACCTACCTATACAAAATAGTGTGTGTTATATCATTTGTCTTTTTCGTTTGTATTTTCCAGGATGTCGCTAATGACGCAGAATGTTCTCCTGAAACCTACTTTGAGTACGCTGTGTCAGTTGGGGCCAGTAAAGAAATTCTGGAAATTTTGTTTGATACTAATCAGAATGAAACTAGAGATGAGCAGGTGAATTAATTTGGACCATTTTGATTTTCATATTGTTTATAACATAACAGGGGTTTTCAAACTTTTTGACTTGCAGTTATATTTTAGGCTTTACCTTAGGGACCCCCTTATAAACGCTTATGAAATTTATACATAAATATTTGCTTAAAATAAACATATATTTTTACATTTATTTATTTAGCAGTATTTAACAAATAGGTTTATTGTCAATTATACACACAGGATTTTTTAAATACATACTTAGTGAGAAGGATGTGCTTGCTTGGCTCTGCACAGACCCCCTGTCTTGGCTTTCCACAGACCCCCTATCTTGTCCTTGCGAACCCCCTGTAGTCCGCGGACCACAGTTTGAAAAACCCTGACATAAGAGAATTAAGATATCATTTTGGTAGAGGTACAGAGGTTGGACAAAATAATCATAGCATCATAATTTTGAAATATCTATAAAACTGTCGAAAACTTGTTTATTTTTATGTTTTTTGATTCATTATTAGTGTTGCTTCTGTGGAGGCCTAATGGCCCAGTGGTTAGGGCAGGGGACTCACGGTCATAGGATCGCGGTTTCAGTCAGCTCTCTTGCACACCTAACGTTCATTTAATAAATATTATATGTTGATTAATTGATGAAGGACTTGTTTGATTTTTTTTCTTTTTTCTTTTGTCTTTAATTCATCCTTTCCAGATTGCAACAGTTTATCAATTCATTCATCAAGCCATCATTAAAGGTCACCGTAAGTTATCTGGTAAATTGATCGAGGAAGCAGAGAAAGCTGGTGGTCATGGCTACAATTATCTTCATAAAGAGGTAATAACAATATTTGCTTTACATCTATACTTGTATATCATTGGGTGGGGGTTTGTTGAAAAAAAAAAACAGCGATGAATGAATCATCTCTGACTATTTTCTGAATGAAATGAACAGGAGATTCATTGACACCAAACTCACAGTCCATTGCAGTGAAGCTTCGGCTTCATTTTCCTGATCATCTCTTTGTTTTTCTGTAGAAAAAACACTCATCTTATATCATTGGTAAGGATTAGGTGCCTTTGCATTCTGTTAACTAGTCCCTATCTTGTTGGTTATAAATATCATCATCATCACCATCGTTTAACGTCCGCTTTCCATGCTAGCATGGGTTGGACGATTTGACTGAGGATTGGCAAACCAGATGGCTACACCAGGCAACAATCTGATCTGGCAGAGTTTCTGCAGCTGGATGCCCTTCCTAACGCCAACCACTCCGAGAATGTAGTGGGTGCTTTTACGTGCCACCGGCACAAAGGCCAGTCAGGAGGTACTGGCAACGACCATGTTCGAAACGGTGTATTTTAAAATATGTAAAACCATATAAAAAATATGCAGCCTCACAGTCGTGTAAACACAAACAATAATTAGTGCTATCGTTAAGTTAATTTCTCTTTCGCACCTGGCATGTCTACTGTTTTTAAAGAATCAAAACCTGTCTGTAATCTTCTTTTTTTATTTCTTCCTAATTTTCTTCTTACTTTTGGAAAACTGTCATGGAAATATCATCATTCTCTTTGAAGGTGTTGCTTTTTGAGAAAGAAGACTTGAGAACGAACATTTTACCTGCTTCAGTTACAAAGAAGCCATTTTATTCCAAAGTAAGTCAGTTTTTAATTTTAATTTTCAGCGAACATTTTATCATCATTGCTTAATTAATAAAACTGTCTATATTTGCCACAAATAAAGTCAGTTCCATTTCAGCCACAGCACCAGGGATATAGCAATTTGTATAAAGGCTTTGTTCTTCAAATTTTTCAGTATAAGAAGTTTAACATATGATAGCGTCTCATAAAGCGAGATTTCTATGCATCTTAAATTTGCAGAGGAATCTGTAGTGGGGGAGTTTAGCTCAATCAGTCAGAGCATCATGACGCGTAATCACAGAGATGTGAGTTCGAGTCCACAGCTAACCACCTACATTTTTTTCTGCAAAATAGGGGTAGTTTATCCTGTTCAGATTATGTTATGAGCATTATCCTGCGATTGAGAATTTAAAATCACTTCTTTAACTTTCTAAGACATCTCAACGCTTCTAAAAGCAAACTTCGTTTGTTTGTTTATGTTTGTCGTAATTTGAATTTGACATATGATAGCGTCTCATAAAGCGAGATTTCTATACATCTTAAATTTGCAGAGGAATCTGTCGTGCGGGAGTTTAGCTCAATCGTAATTTGAATTTATATATATATATATATATGTATAGTTTGACTGATCTATGGATTGAACTTTAGTCTGCTACCTATAAACTATTAAACTTAACCCTTGGTCAAACACTTAAATATACTCTACAATTGTCCAATTGTCCTGTAAGACAATTAGGTTGTAACAATTTGAAGGTCTTTTTTTTTTTTGAAGATCCTAGGTTTAATGTTTTTTTGTTTTTTTAAATAATGGGAAACTTCCATGTAGCACTCATTTCAATACTAGACCAACTAATGAGATCATCAAATCGCTGCATATGCTTTGATTCTTTCAACTATCTTATCTTCCAATGCTGCTCCTTATTTATTATCTTGAGTTTGTTTCACTTCTTTTATGTTTCCTCCAGGAATGACTCGCTAAATTATGATTAAACCTATTAAATTTCCATTGCCTAATTATCCTACGTGGCACTGAATATAAGTGTTGGTTGTCAGTGTTTTCTTTTTAATTTATCATTTCAGATCACTCCAATCCATTGTGCTGCTATAAACCCCAATGTAAAATACTTGCAAACTCTATTGAATGTTCAACCAGAAGTAAATGTTGTCGACAAGTGGCAACGCCGGCCAGTACATTATGCAGCTGCTTGCACATCCACTGCTACACTTGAATACCTGTTGGAGAAGTAAGGCTTCTTTTCTTTTGTGTATTGTGTTCTGATAGTCTTGTGCAATTAATCTTGTGTAAGGTACACTTCGTGAATCATCTCCAAGTCAGACTCTGAGAGACTGTGTAAATCATGTTTAAGGCACTATGTGAGATGAGTTAAATGAAGTAATTCTAATTTCCCGAGTGTCATCTAGAAAGAACGTTTAGACACTAGTTTTGGTTACATCAATACAGTAACCCCTTTGTAGTTATTCAATCAGTTAGAAATAGTAACCAAATCTCCTTCACATGTCATTTGAAGGCGATTTGGTTACTGTTGTAGCATTATAAAAAGCAGTGGGTGGCCATAGTTGTAATACCCTTAATCATAGGTCTACTCAGTCAGAACTGACCCAGAGTTAACCCTTTTGTTACCATATTTCTTTTGAGATGTTCTGTTTCTTTCAACCAGTTTTAAATATAACAAAGAATTTTAGTAAAATATCTTATTTATCATTAAGCTAGTGCTAGGAACATAAATTGTGACTAAGGTTTGGTGGAAGATTTTAATTCAGAACTTTTGAAAACAAAGTCATTTGTACTACAGAGCCAGAGGTGGTTTCAGGTGGGTTGATATCAAAAAGGGTGACACAACAACAACAACAACAACCAGCAAATGTTTTCATTATATGTATTATAGTTTTTCTACATCAGTGTTTCTCAACCAGGGTCCATATGGCCCTTAGGGATTCATATAAGATTTCGTTGTTAAAATTTATGTGCAATAAATTGGTTATACTTCTACAAAACACAAAATATTTTAACAATTTTTTTTTAATACAATTCCTAATAATATTTAATTATAAAAACACAAATGGGATGTAGTTAAATAATATATTAATTACCAACTTCCATCCTGTTGTTAATTTGGGGTCCTAGTCTGCGTATGAGTAAATCTTCCTTGATTCTTAAATACCCAAATTTCTTTCATTGTCCTCAGTTGTGACTGTTATACTTTTGTCAGTGTTCCGGCATCTGTCTAGATGTTTTCTGAAGGAGGAGGCTCTCGTGTTCAAATGTTCTTTGATGCGGACGTGTAACGGTCTTGTTGTGCCACCCACATAGAACTTCTAGCATTTGTCACATTGTATTTTATACACAGCATTTACCCGTTGGCATAAATGTGTGTCCCAGATGGGACAATTTGTTAATGTGCATTGATTGTTGTCCCTTGGGATTTTTTAAAGAAGGATTAGTTATGAGAACCCAGTAGAATAGGAATCAAAAAGATCCACAGCTAAAAATGGTTGAGAATCAGTCTATATAATGTTAATTTAAATTCTTCTGTCAGTCTACCTCGTTTGATATCATCTCATCTTTTTCTTCTTAGGGGTGCCAATCCTTTGGAATTGGACAGTTCTGGTATGTGTGCCATTCATTTTGCTGCTCAGGCTGGACGTGCCCATAATGTTGAAGTGCTGCTGAAAAAAGCAAAGACCAGTAAGTTGAGACATACATGTTTATGCACATTCTCATACACACGCATACTTACACCTATTTATCTGTCAATGATAATGATGGTGTGTGTGTGTGTGTGTGTATGTGATTGATTTTATCCAGAGCTGAGTCATTTCTTTATCTTTATACAGAGTTTTTATTAACTACTGCAAAAAATGCTAATATTGATGTGATGTACAGAAGCTTAAGTGCAGAATAAATGCTTGAACTGTTCAATATATACACATCATCAGTGGAGGCGCAATGACCCAATGGTTAGGGCAGCGGACTCGCGATCATAGGATCGCGGTTTCAATTCCCAGACCGGGCGTTGTGAGTGTTTATTGAGCGAAAACACCTAAAAGCTCTACGAGGCTCTGGCAGGGGATGGTGGCGAACCCTGCTGTACTCTTTCACCTCAACTTTCTCTCACTCTTACTTCCTGTTTCTGTTGTGCCTGTAATTCAAAGGGTCAGCCTTGTCACACTGTGTCACGCTGAATATCCCCGAGAACTACGTTAAGGGTACACGTATCTGTGGAGTGCTCAGCCACTAGCACGTTAATTTCACGAGCAGGCTGTTCCGTTGGTCGGATCAACTGGAACCCTCGACGTCATAAGCGACGGAGTGCCAACCAACTAACTAATACATCATGAACTTTTCCCTTTTTCCTGTAAATTCAAAAGTATACAATTATCTGTTTGTCAGTCTCTGTCTGTCTGTCTGTCTGTCTCTTATACATACATTTACATACACACTCAACTCGGCCCTCACTGTGTTGCAACTTCAGCAAGTGTCTTCAACACATGGCCAAAAGCTGGTTCGTGGGTGGATTTTGTACACAGGAGCTGAAAGAAGCCCACCATATATATGTGTGTGTGTGTGTGTGTATACATATGGGATAAATTATCCAGGCAGGTACTGTAGGAGCTCTCAAGTATAGTCCAGGTTCCATCTTACTGCATTAAGTTGTAAGAAGCACCAAGGATTGCTTAGGGTTAGCAGTCCCAATTTAATTCTGCTGATGGACAAATGTTGGGCTTGCTTCACTGGATTATGAATATTTTTGGAAGTGACTATTTTTAATTGATGTAATGCATAGGGACTCACATTATGTTTGTGTACTTATTGACTTGTTTAGTATGTGTTTTATTATGTTTTTAATCTTTTTCTCCCTGCTACCTCTAGATTATGATCATGACTCATTTGCACATAAATATGGACCTGGTGCATTGAATCGACCCAACCGATTTGGACAGTGTCCTTTCCATTTGGCCATCATGGATGGCTATACAGTAAGTGGACGTTAATTATGTCATTGCATACATGCTAGGTTGTTGTTTTCGTTGTTATTGTTCTATAACCTCAGGTCAGCTCCATTTGAGCAAAGTACATGGCGTCCATGTAGTCTGCTAAAAGATCCACTGATCTGTTGTTCCAGATGTACTGTGCCTTTGCCTAGCTGTAGGCCATACCTCATACTATACATTCTTGCACATATTTGGTTCAACGAGTTCTTTACGTTTGGAATTTCACTCTATCATGCCATAGTGGGAAAAGCCTAAATGTAATCTCTACCAGATTTTCATTAACCCTTTAGCATTTAAACCGGCCATATGCTACTTGTTTTGTGTTTCGATCAGCCAAATCCAGCCTATCGTGCCTAACCCTCAATGCCATTCTAAAAATATACTATCACATCATCAAAATTTCAAAGCTATGAGATAATTAAAAGAAAACACCTTATACTTGACAGAATAATTTGAATGCTATAAGGTTAAAGCAGTAATAAACAGCACATTTAGAAAAAAAGAAGATAAAATACTAAAAAAAAGAAGATAAATCCACCATGTTGTAGCTCTGTAGTTAAGTGTGTTTACGACTCATTGTTAATGGTATCCCTCATAACTGTTGCTTATTTTTGTTTTTAATTGTAAAAACAACCTCTTCTGCAATGAATCAAGCGTGT
>NC_142938.1:13009518-13059518 GCF_046866305.1 Octopus bimaculoides
ACTGGAAGGTTAGTATTTTGAATCTTAAAGATAATTTAAATCCTTTTGTGACCACATTTCTTATGATATATACAGCCTATGTATTTGGTTCCATTTTGATGTTCAGTTTGAATATCTGCAAGAAAAGCATGAGTAGGCAGGGAATTCCAGAATGATGACACAGTTGGGGTAAGAAGGGTTGGTAAGAGATTTGTACAAAGACTGGAAAAGAAATGACATAATTAAAGTGACGAGAGGAACGTTTGTTCTATGCACCTGAGCAGAGGTGATATGTAACTGGTTAGTTCAGATATACAATTAGTCCAGAAACTAACTTTTCTGAGTTTTTTTTTTTTTACAGGTGACACCCGTTTGTATTGCATTTTTGAAAGGCCACTATGGTTTGGTTGACTATCTTTTAAGTCAGCCTGGTTCAGACATCAACTTTAAAGATGAACGAGGTGAGTTTCTGTTAATCTGAGGATGCCTGACAGATAAGGCAAAGAAAGTCTCTGCTAAATATTGTTTTGATGTTGTCTATTGTTAGTGGAAATCCTTGACCACTAGAATACATGCGTTCACACAGTATGGTGTGATTAGAGAAAAATTTGACTGCTATTTCTAGCACATTCAGCCACTAAATAGAAGCTCCTTTGATAGTGTTTTTACCGGGCATATGGCGTAGTGGTTAAGAGCGCGGGCTACTAACCCGAAGATTCCGAGTCCGATTTCAGGCAATGACCTGAATAATAATAATAATAATAATAATAATAATAATAATAATAATTATAACATCGAAAAATACCTTAGGAATGAGAACCCAGGTTCAAATATCCATCAAATGTAAATTATGTATAATTCCTGATTTTATGAAATAGGTGTGATGGCCATAACTAAGACATCTTTGATTATAGACCTGGTTCTAGACAACAATAAGAATCAATGTAGTAGTCTTTCCATGATTTGCAATAGAGTGTCTGTAATTTGGTGTGGAACAAATATTGCAAGGGACTTTGTAGAAAAAGCACTAATTTTACAGTTTTCTTCTTCAAAATTTCCCCAAAACACCTGATGAAGGCTGGAGGGTATATCAGCTGGAATGTTGTGTTAGCAACAAACAAGATGAGGACAAATATCAATCAAATGTAAATAATATGTTTTCACCTTGTAGAGAGTAAGAAGAAAAAAAATAAAGTATGTTTGTTTTGACTTTTATTGATGTGTGAAAGGTGTTGGTCATTTGTTATTTAATGTTGAAGTACTAATGTTTGTTTTATTTTCCAGGGAGAACATTAGTGAGCTTGGCAGCAGAGAGCAAACTTGTTCCAGAAATTATTAAAGAAATGAAGTACTTGGTTGAAAAGAAAGCTGACTGTAGCTTAGCGGATTTGGAAGGTTATAATCCGGTATGTTCATAGGATCTTTATAATTTGCTATTATAAAAAAGTGTAAACTTATGCCGAGTCAGCAATGCTTGATATAAAATAAAATTTCTTCAGATTGACTTGAGGCCAGTGGGCGAATTGAAGTGGCGTCTTGTCCGGTGCTTATAGTGGATATTTATCTCTCATTTGTTTGATGCCTTTGGAATTAGAGTTAACCGTATTTACCTTTTAATGTGTCCTCGGACCTACTGGAAATATGTAAAATTTGTAAATTTTCACCATGCTTTTTATGTATGTGCCAAAAAAAAAAAATTACTTTGCTTTAAAGATTTTTATTTCTTCTATCTTATTTTAGCTTCATCATCTTGCAATTAACAGCAGCTCCAGATCAGGACAGGTAAATAAAGTCATTTGCTCTTTTGCATTTTTTTTTTGTTTTGTTTAACCCATTACCTACCAGTGATCTCATATGAGATCACTTAAAAATTACAAATTTCGTAATTATCTGTCAATATTTACACATATCTAACCTTTTTGCTATATCTACTAGGTATATTTCTCTGATATTCAAATGAGGTTTGCTAATTTTTCACCCAATATCTCGCTTATTTTTATTTAAAATGTTATTTTGAAATGTTATTTTGATCATTCCAGCGTGTTTCTAAGGCTGTTTTATGCTAGAAATCAAAGTTTCATAAAAAAAATTCCAGTTAATAGAATTATGGGAGGTAATGGGTTAAGGAAATGCTTTTATCCTTTTAACAGTTTTTTGTATCACTGCTATTATTCCCTATAATCCTCAAGACATTTCCAATAAAAAAAGAAAAAAAAGCAACTTGCTATCTTTATCCAGTCGGTTTACTTGACTGAATACTGAATCCTAATTTGCTATCTTAGAAAGAATTGAACTTAAGAATCTTTAACCCTTTAGCATTCGGATTATTCTGTCAAAGGAAGAATTTCAACCATGTTTCGTGGTCTGCTACCACAACAGCTCCTTTATAGGATCCAGTTAGCTCAAGACATCATCAGGAGGAACCACGTCCGGTTTCGGCCCCTACTCCTCTACCGTTTTGACGTGGCAGGGCCACCCCCTTTCGGAGGTGTCTTCAGCTCTGGTGTTGGGTGCATGTCTTCTTTCACTGTTTGTGACTGTTCTAATTCAACTGTGGAATGTCCCTCACTATGGTTATTTTCCAGGAGGTTCTGGCCACATGTCTTACGGTTCATCAACCCGCGTTGTTGAATTACTTTCTTCCGACATACCTTCCCTTGGTGGATTAGGATCCAGTTAGCTGAAGACATCATGATTTATTCTCATTCTTTTGAATTAATCAGGGTATTATCTCGAAACTTTGACATCTCAATGATGTGACTGTTCAGTTTTAGAATGAAATTTTAAGCTAGGTGTGAGAGGCCAGATTTGGTCAGTTGAAACGTAAAATAGGTAGAAATATTTACTATAGGATATGGCCATATTAAATGCTAAAGGGTTAAGATTTAATCAAGAATTACTGTACAAAATTTTAAAATATCTCAGGAACCACTGCATGGCACAGCCAAAAAGCTGAACCTTGTAAGAGAATATTGTTATTCATATAATTGTTATCCATATCCTTTTAAAATATTAAATTTTCTCATAAACATATTTTCTTGATGAACAAAAATGAATTAAAAATTCTTCCTGTCTTTTTTTCTCCAGGATGCGAAAGAATGCATGGCCGTTAGTGTTGAAGTTGCTGAGTATCTCATCGACAACAACTGTGATCCAGCAGCACGCTCAGTTGATGGCATTACACCTCTCATGCTTGCTATAGAAAAGGTATGTATCGTTAGAACCGAGACAGTCGAGTCTGAGTTTAAAAGATTTACCCTGTCTAGTTGTATGTCTCCGTTATTCTGAGTTAAAATTTCACCATAACTAATTTTGCTTTTATACGAAACTCAGCTTGCGAAGACTTATTGAGGCAAGCGAAAGCGAAATCGGGATGGCACCTGTGCCCAGCGTTGCCTTTCTGGCACTTGTGCCCGTGACATGTGTAAGGATTTTTGAGCAAGATCGTTGCCATTGCCCCTGGACTGGCTCTTGTGCGGGTGGCACATAAAATACACCATTTTGAGCGTGGCCGTTGCCAGTACCGCCTGACTGGCCTTCGTGCGGGTGACACGTAAAAGCACCCACTACACTCTCTGAGTCGTTGGCGTTAGGAAGGGCATCCAGCTGTAGAAACTCTGCCAAATCAGATTGGAGCCTGGTGTAGCCATCTGGTTTCACCAGTCCTCAGTCAAATCGTCCAACCCATGCTAGCATGGAAAGCGGACGATGATGATGATGATGAAGGGACAATATAATTTGTTGCAACAGCATCAAATAAAGTTGGTGCTGGAGCAAAATCTGTTGAGAATTGGCGTAAATGTTCTGCAGTTGTTAATTTCCTTGTTCTGTATTTTAAGTTTTAATGCTACTAGAGGTCAACTTTGACTTTATTTCTTCCACAGGCAAAGTGGCTGATGCCTGTGATAAGTGAAAAGCTCTTTTCAAGTGTTGGGCCTCACGGAAGCTATGACGAATGACTGAGATTCTTTGGCCATTATGTTGTGCTTGAGAAGACCCATCAAGCCAAGTAAAATCGCAGTCTTGGCAGATACTGATGTCATGCAAATAGTATCCCACACTGGTGGCATGTAAAAGCATCCATTACACTCAGTGGTTGGCATTAGGAAGGGCATCCAGCCATAGAAACCATGCCAAATCAGACTGGAGTCTGATGCAGGTTTCCAGCTTGTCAGCCCTGGTCAAACTGTGCAATCCATGTCAGCATGGAAAATGGATGTCAAATGATGACGATGATGATGATGATTTGATCCCATAAGTTCTGAACTCAATTAAGTTGACTACTTACTCTTTCTCTATAAACTAACAGCTTTGTGTGACAAAAGCTAGGAATTGTCACTGGCCAACTAAATGGCAGGTTCTGTCTTGTTTAGGTTTTAGCAATATTTTATGAGCTTCAACTGTGACAGATGTCAAATCAAGATTATCAAAGGATTTCTTATGTAGTTCTTATTGTTCAGTCTCAGATCTGATTGTACAGACATCTGTCCAAAAGCATTTCAACTGAAATTATTCCATCCTTTTATGGGCACACCAGACTGGACCCCAGACCATATTATTCATGGTCTTGAATTTTTAGATTTTAGGTAGATTTGGCTTAATATTTCTAGTAGATCAAGTGACTACGTAGAGGTTCCCCTCACTGGCTCATTTCTTACAGGGTAGTTACAGAATGTTACATTCAGAGAACCACTATTGTGAGATGTCAAAACATAGAGACCCAAATACACAAAAACAGACATGCACGTGTGTGGCAGACCTCTTTCCAGTTTCTGTTTATCAAATCCATTCAGAAGGCTTTAGTCTGCCTGTGGCTCTAGAAGATACCTGCCCACAATTCTGCACAATGGGACCTGACCCAAAACCATGTAGTTGAGAAGCAAATTTCTTAACCCTACAGCCATACCTCACTTGCACTCTCAAGGAGTTTCTTGTTACATTTACAATGCTTGAAAAGTTTTGAAATGATCAACTTGTTAGTAGAGTTCTTATCTCATACTTCTACTTTTGTTACGTGGAGGCGCAATGGCCCAGTGGTTAGGGCAGCGGACTCGCGGTCATAGGATCGCGGTTTCGATTCCCAGACTGGGCGTTGTGAGTGTTTATTGAGCGAAAACACCTAAAGCTCCACGAGGCTCCGGCAGGGGATGGTGGCGAACCCTGCTGTACTCTTTCACCACAACTTTCTCTTACTTCCTCTTTCTGTTGTGCTTGTAATTCAAAGGGTCAGCCTTGTCACACTGTGTCATGCTGAATATCCCCGAGAACTACGTTAAGGGTACACGTGTCTGTGGAGTGCTCAGCCACTTGCACGTTTAATTTCACGAGCAGGCTGTTCTGTTGATTGGATCAACTGGAACCCTCGACGTCGTAAGCGACGGAGGGCCAACAACTTTTGTTACACTGTTGCAGCATGTGTTATATTAATATCCATAAACGATGAAGCACAAACGAGCTGAGATAATAAAATAGATATCAGAGCAATTAGCTGTAGTGTTCAATTCAGCTGTTTCATAAAATAGAAAACAATAAAACGTGTAGTGGACCATGCCAGGGTTGATGCAATAGAATGAAATTATATTCAAGGTGGTGCTTCTATGTAGCAGCATTCCAATGCTGAAGGCAATAAAACATTGTCTATTTGGGAACGGTCATTTTTATTGAATACTTTTTTTTTTTCTTTTTCATTCTCAGAACAACATTCTTCTGGCAAAGAAATTACTTCAAAAGAAAGGCAGAATCACTTTAGACAAAAACAAGTTTGGTAAGAATATTCTACACATGATGGCAGAATTGTGCAGTCAATCCGATATGATATCACTACTGAAAGAGGTTATTGAGCTGGTAAGTTTTTTTTTTTATTGTTGTTTTTGTTTTTATCCTCCTGTTTCATTTGCATCATCTCATTGCTAGTCTTAAACCCTCCTATTGTAGAAATCAACATAAGCTAGTTATGTTTATTTAGCATTCACTCTACCCTGAATTGTGGCACAATATGGACAGATTTCGGAGTACTGATGAACTTTTATGTAAATGTATCAACTTCACCATTATAATAACCGTTTCAATAAGTACAGAAATAAGTTTTTTTGATAAGCTGAAGAAATGAAGATAAAGAAATCATATACTAAATTAATTTATTTACGTGCATTTAGTAATATTTACAATACATTTTTGTAAGAGAAGTCAAAAGATATTTAAAAAGAAAACTGTCGTAGAGAGTTTATGACATAAAAATTGGATTATCTAATTCTTTCATAACTAAGCTAAAAAAATATGTAAAACAACAATTCAAAATAGCATTGCTGAATTAAACAAAAAATTTGGCATCGTAATAACCAAATCTCATGAAATTGAGTGTCGTGTAATCATATAGACGACCAATGAATGCTGATTTATTTCCCCAAAATCAGGGCTTTTATAACTGCTGATATCTGAATTCTAAGAACCGTATTTAGTGAGCGATTTCTCTTTGACGAAAGTTAGAATTCAGATATGGACAGTAATTTTAACCAATGGAAAAACTAATAATTACACATATTCGGCCAACATGACCATGATGTCATATCACCGCCGATAGAGGTTTATTAGGGCTTGCTACAACATTAACACTTGACCCTTGAATTTCTTTAGCAGAGTTCATTATTCTCTTACTAGCATTCTCATCAGGTCTCAGGCCTTAATAAAGGATACCTTGATGCCATGATGTTTTATTTTCTATACTAATCATTAAGGAAACATAATCTTTTTCTCCTTATTTTTACCATTCTCAAGGCCATGCAGAAAGACACTGCCCTTTCCACACCATTTTTAGAGGCCATGCAAAGAGGTTATACACACTGACTTACCTCTTGTCTAAGCGATAAAATAAAATAAATAGGTGTGACCAGAGCTTAGTGTAGAATTGAACTTACATCTCTTTTGCTGCCTTCAAAACAATATGTTTAAAAAACAAATATTATTTAATCCAAGTTTATCTAAAGTCAACAGCCATTTGGTATTTAATCAGATAAGAAAAATACATAAGTTCTTTTAGATCTTTCTGTGTTGCTAAAAGATCTTGCTGAAAACTTGGTAATTGTTGAGAAGAAAATATTGTTATTGTTTGTTTATTGTTATTTTATGTTTGTCATTATAGAACAAGACATCAGGAGAAACAGACATGGAGGTTGACGGTTCAAATACTTCGTCTGATAGTACTCTCAAGCAGCTTGCAAAAATGGTGGATCATGATGGATACACTCCGTTATTGAAAGCATGTCAAGTATACAAGAACCTGCAGGTATGTGTAAAATGTGTGTGTGTGTGTGTGTGTGTGTGTGTGTTGCATTGTAGGCTGCAAACTTGGTCAAATGGACGAGAAGCTTGCTTTGTAATCATAAGTTACCTGGCATGTTGCTATTGTGTGGCACTTAGGGCAAATGTCTTTCTGCATGGCTTTGGGTTGAGCCTTGACTTGTTGGCTAATGTATTGAGTCCCACATCAATTGAATGAGGAAAACATGGCCCAGTGAATGTCCATCTGCTATAATTTGCAGATGCATGAAGAAAACTATCCTTTTTTTGAAGAGTATGGTAACAGGAGACAAAATAGTGGATCTTCTATAACAATATGAAGCACAAATGATCATGGGGAAAGTGTGACAAACTATTTCAGACAACATCCAAAACATGACTTCACCCAAAGAACTTTCAAATTGGTGGGGTTGTAAGGGTGTTGCCTTTAATGAGCTTCCTATGATCAGAACCAGTGGAGGCGCAATGGCCCAGTGGTTAGGGAAGCGGACTCGCGGTTTCGATTCCCAGACCGGGCGTTGTGAGTGTTTATTGAACGAAAACGCCTAAAGCTCCACGAGGCTCCGGCAGGGGATGGTGGCGAACCCTGCTGTACTCTCCCACCACAAATTTCTCTCACTCTTACTTCCTGTTTCTGTTGTGCCTGTAATTCAAAGGGGTCAGCCTTGTCACACTGTGTCACGCCGAATATCCCCGAGAACTACGTTAAGGGTACACGTGTCTGTGGAGTGCTCAGCCACTTGCACGTTAATTTCACAAGCAGGCTGTTCCGTTGACCGGATCGACTGGAACCCTCGACGGAGTGCCAGAGTGCCAACAAATGATCAGGACCATCTATTTGGATGTGTGCTGTGACAAACTAGAAAAATTAAATGCAGCATTCCAACAGAAATGTCCAACACTTGAAAATCATAAGTACATTGGTCTTTGATCACAATAATGCTAGATTGCACACTTCATTGCAGGCATGGAAGAGGTTACTGGTTCGTGGCAGAGATGTTTTTCCTCACCCTCTAAATTAACCCCATAGGTTAGTTTAGCTGATTCGATAACTCAAATTTCTCGTTATCAAGCTGACAGAGGATCCTATTTTTTCAAGTTTTGTGCCACTGTTTATGTCATGCCAGGAAATCCAAAAGTTTGAAACAATGCAGTGTGTGTGTATGTGTGTGAGCTTATGTACATGGCTAGCATTGTCCAGTAAAATAAAGTATCTCGTGACTGAAGTTGATTTAGCACACGCACGGGGACACACACACCTCTATCTTTGTCTACTGTAGCTGAGGCTTCTCAATATAAGTGCTTAAGCACAGCACTCTAGGCCCTTGTGTTACTGGTGTAGCTTCTAGGATACAATGAATTAATTTAAGCATTCTACTTGACATATATATATATATATATCATCATCATCATCATCGTCGTTTAACGTCCGCTTTCCATGCTAGCATGGGTTGGACGATTTGACTGAGGACTGGTGAAACCAGATGGCTACACCAGGCTCCAATCTGATTTGGTAGAGTTTCTACAGCTGGATGCCCTTCCTAATGCCAACCACTCATATATATATGTGTGTATATATATATATATATAATGAATAATAGGGATTTACAAAACCATACAGATGATATCTTCTGAGCTATCATTCGCTGTATAAACTTGGCTATCGTTAGCAATCAGAGATCATTAAATCCAAATATAATTTATGCCTGTGGTACTACTCCCAGTGTTATAAAGTAAATCCAATATTCACTCAGAATTTCAAAAAGTTCCAGAATATGTTAAAAAGAGTACATGTCCATTGATAGGGGCTCAAAATGCCTGAAATGCAAGGTGCCACAGAGTGGGACTGAACCAAACCATGTGGTTGGTAAGCAAGCTACTTACCCCCCCACACACACACACATATATTTTACTTAAGTTAATGAAAAAAAGCATCAGCACCGAGTTCATTTCAACCACCAGATTTGTGTTTCTCCGCCTATATTAGAAATCATTGTGTTATTTGTATTTTCAGGCGTCTACATACAAAAAACAACCTGACAATGAACTTGAAGTAAGGCAAGCTAATGTTCGGAACTTCATTTCTCTTCTGATCGATGAAGCTAACCCTGACATCAACGCATCCGTTGATAAAAAATACATCCAAGATCCAACTAAAGAAAGAACTTATGGAAAGGAAGGTGAGTGTATCATCATCATCATCATCATCATCATTTTCTATTTTTTATGATAATTGTTGTTTGATTTGAGTAAATTTTAGAAAATGTTATAATTTAAATTTCTATACTCTTTATTGGTTAAACCAGCATTTTCCAATCTTTCTACTCCTGGGTAATTCTTGTAATACATCCCATATCAAAGTTGGTGGGATATTTCTCTTTTCCTTCTATAATATTTACCAACAGGACCCATGGAATTTTCATGGTGTAAGTCAGCATATTCGAATATCTAATGTCCCTTCTGCTTATATATTTATCTGTTTACTTTCATAATACTAATAAACATTTTAAAACCTAACAATGAAAGATAAAAAAAAAAAGAAAAGATTGAATGATGGCAGTGCCCCAGTATGGCCACAGATTTTACTCTGAAACACGTGAAAGACAAAAGTGTAACACACACGTCTATTTGATAACGAAAGAGACCAATAGAATAAGTATTAGGCTTCCAAAGAATAAGTCCTGGGGTCGATTTGCTGAACTAAAGGCGTTGCTCCAGCATGGCCGCAGCCAAATGACTAAAACAAGTAAAAGAGTAAAGAGTAAACCCATAATGATGCAGTTTCAGTCACAGGTCCAGACCATTTCACTCTACTTGTATCTCAAACTCTCCTTGGGAAAGGCATGGATACCAACACATTATGTCTA
This sequence comes from Octopus bimaculoides, assembly GCF_046866305.1. Classification (NCBI taxonomy): domain Eukaryota; kingdom Metazoa; phylum Mollusca; class Cephalopoda; order Octopoda; family Octopodidae; genus Octopus; species Octopus bimaculoides. The sequence continues at coordinate 13,019,661 of NC_142938.1, forward strand.
TCAATAAAATAGTCAACATGTTATACTTACTTGTATATAGATTGCCAGTATTTTAAATTTGATTATAAGTGTAAGAACTTGGGTGTGGTTTATACACAGGGTGAAGCTAAAACTATATATGGAAAATATTTTGTCCCAACACTTGACTCTAAAATAGTACACAGGTAAATATAGTATTTTCTTGACATGATGGAAATATTTTGAGAGAACAAGCTCAAACTCTTCCTCTCTGTCTGTTTCTCTGTTTTTGTGCCTGTCTGTTTCTCTCTCTAAAATGTGTCTCAAAGAAAGAATTTTTTTTTGTACTTTATTAGGTAAATGGTGTGCCGTTCACTTTATGGTTGCTGCGGTTACTGAGAAATCTGTTCTGTCTCCTGATAGTATTGTAAACCATTGTCCTGGCTTGAAACTCATCCTGAGCAAGAAACCACAACTCGATATGCCAGACCAATATGGCTGTGTCCCATTGATCCAAGCCATTCAATTAGGTCGTGTTGAAGCTGTCAAAATGCTGGTATGTTTCTATTTTCTTTTCTCTGTTGTTTTATGAGTTCTGAAACTTTGGCTGTTGTTGTTGGTGTTGTTATTGATTTACACCATTTGAGCCCCGATTGAGTAGATCTGTGATCAAAAGCATTTCTACCATGATCCACCCATTCTTTTATGCATAAGACCCACCCTTTTGTAATGCAGAGAAGCCATGTATCTTCTCTATAGCATGGCGCCTGTGCTTGTCACTCTATCATATTATAGCTTCCCAACACCTGGCATAAAACTACCCACTGCTCTCAATTCCCCCTGCCAGTTGAGGTGGCATTTTTGTTTTTTGTTCTTTTCCTGTCTTGTAAATTACTAGGTGACTTCATTATGGCTAGTGGCTTACAATGTGTGTGTGTGTGTGTTTGGTTGAAGCTGGTGATTTATTGTCAACAAGTATGATTATTCACACAACCACAAAAAAAAAAAAAATTCATTTTGTTGCTTGTAATGTATGTTGAGAGAAATTCTGGGTTGTGATGGAGTGGATTCCCAGTTTCAAATGAATAAATAAATTCTATTATGTCTTATGTAATTGTTTTCTGCCTTCTGTATTCAAACATTGTTTGTGTGTGTGTGTATAATAATAATAATAATAATAATAATAATCTTATTGGATACAGTACTCAATTGTACTTCTTGTGTGTTTGTATATATATATATATATATATATATATATATATATATACTCACACATATACTGTGTTCATATACATATACATTAATGCATACATTTTTATGTAATTCTATTTCCAGCTTTTGGCCAATGCAAATCCTAATTGTTCATATGTGAAAAAGGACTCCAATCAAAGAGTGACACCTTTGGTCTTAATTGCTCAGTAAGTACTGAAGTTCTGTAATAATAATTCCATTCTAAAAACTGTACAGTCTAGCTCAGTTTTCTGTCCTCTATATAGTCCAGTGCTATAAAACTGCTCTAATGATCTATCTGTGACATGGTCTATCTGTTCATTATCTCCTTATAGTATATAATTGTTTCATGTGTTTTACATATTTTATGTTTTTGGTTCTTTTTTTGTTTTTCTTCTCAGAAATGGTAAACCTGACTTACTGCGCATGCTTGTATCGGCACATGTCATGATAGACGACAGGAATAACCCCAGACAGCAAACTGCTTTGCACTTAGCTGTACAAAACCCAAGTAAGTAACCAGTGTTCATATGTGATTATACGTGTATAAGGGTTGCCATTGTGGTGAGCATATGATAATTTCATCCATTGAGTGTTCCTCTTTGAAATGTTACACAAAGGAATTGAGTAATATTAAGAGAACACTAATAGTAACAGACTTTGCCAACTACTCTACTTAAAGTGAAGTAATGGTGGGCCGAGAGGTCTAACAAAAATTAATGTTCATAATCTGTGATCCTTTTTTTTTTTTTGTGAAGATAAAATTTTATACTGTATAAATTTTATACTGGCTGTGTGGTCAAGAAGTTTGCTTCCCAACCATGTGGTTTTGAGCTTAGTCCCACTGCATGGCACTTTGGGCAAATTTCTACTATAGTCTGGGCTCACCATAGCCTTCTGAAATGGATTTGGTTGAGGGAAACTGCAAGAAGTTCATTTTGTGTGTGTGTGTTTGTCTTCTTGTCTTGACATAGCATGATTGTCGCCTTACTAGCTGGCACTTGTGCCAGTCACACGTGAAAAAACATTCAAGCGAGGTCTTTGCCAGTGCCGCTGGACTGGCTCCTGTGCAGGTGGCATGTCAAAAACACCATTTTGAGCGTGGCCGTTGCCAGTACCACCTGACCGGCCCTCGTGCCGGTGGCACGTAAAAGCACCCACTACACTCTTGGAGTGGTTGGCGTTAGGAAGGGCATCCAGCTGTAGAAACTCTGCCAGATCAGATTGGAGCCTGGTGCAGTCATCTGGTTTGCCAGTCCTCAGTCAAATCATCCAACCCATGCCAGCATGGAAAGTGGACGTTAAATGACGATGATGATGATGATGATGTTGTAAATGAATGCCATTCATTTCCAATATTTTGCTAAAGTGTGTCTGGTCATGAGGGAAATATTACCTTGCTCGGAAACGGGTAAATAAACAACTGGTATATATTAAGTTCAATTTAGTTGAACTAAATTTTTGGTCTTCCACTTAACTTAAAAAAAAAAAAAATTGTTTGCTTTATTCCCTTTTCTGAGAAATTACTCTTTACTTACAAAAGAATGAATGAGAAGGGATATCTAGCCATAAATCACTCCAGAGGTAGTCCTGCAAATATGTAAATTTACAAACTCATCTGAACTGTGTATTCTGCGAGACACTAGTATATAATTTGTTAGCATCTGTAATGCCAAGAAATTATGTAAGAATAATTATAAAAGCAATGTTTAATTATTGTATTTGGTTTTCAAGATTCTTGGTGTGAAATCATGTTAAAATAGATTCTGTAGTATCTTGGGATGACTGGTATGTCAATAATAAACACACACACTGATTTAACTTCACTTTATTATTTGTCAGTTAGCTGTTTACTCAACTAACTGATTAATCGTTTGATTGATTAACTACATCATTAGTCAAATTAATCAATCAGTTGTGTTTGTCAGAGTCCACTTGTGACCTCTTCAATGACATACCAATCAATGTTTATTTCTTCTATTTAACAAACTGCTGCAACATTTTCATATCTTTTTTCCTTTCCCTTTTTTTTTTAACAGTTCGTGATGCCGATACATTGAGGAGAGTACACATTCTGAAAGAAGCTGGTGCCAAAGTGAATGCCGTTGATTGTGATGGCTTGACACCCCTACACTGCTCTGTGAAAAACAATTTGGGCCAGCTAGACTCTAACATTGACCTTGAAGAATTACTGATTAAAAATAGTGCTGACGTTTTTGCTAAAGACAAAAAGAATCGTTTGTCTTTGCATTATGCTTTTGGAGATATTGAAAAGTAAATTTTCATTGTTGGTTACAATATTGTTTATTTGTCCAGTTTGTCATTCATTTTATGTCTTTGTTAATTATTTCTTTTATAATGATAGAATTTTTATAAAATATCCCATTGGGATGTAGAATTAAAAAAGTTACATAGAACCCTCATCCAGTTTATTTTCTTCATCACACCACTTGCCTCGGCTGAGTCAGTTGTGACTAAGTGTATAAAATATATGTGTAGAAAAATTGATGCAAAGCAGATCTTGTTGTGTAGTTAAGAAATTCACTTCACAATCACATGGTTCTGGGTTCGTTTCCAATGCATGGCAGCTTGGACAAATGTCTTCAAACTGACTAATGTTTTTCTGTGTGGTATTTGAAATTGAAAACTGTAACGAAGCTCATTAATGCCTGTGATGACACCGGTGCCAAACTGTATTGGCTTTGCCTCTCTCTTGGGCATCATCAGTGGTCTGAAGAGGAGAAATTTGCATGCATGAGTGAGTCTTAGTGTCCCACGAAATATCTTGCCCAGACATACATCTTGTAGAATAGCTTTCCTAGTCATCCATGACTGAAGAAGGCCTTAGAGGATATATCACATGGGAAATATCATGAAGAAATTTTCACATAATCATATTGTTAGAATTGTCTGAAGTTTATTTTTGCCATTATTAATCAAGCGTAATTCTAATTTATATATTTTACTTTATTTTTCACAGACCAGTGTACACCACAGCAGAACCAATTGAACTTGTCCAGTTGTTGACTTCAGCTATGAGATATTCTCAAATTGATCTTACTGATTTTTTTGGCCAGACACCACTTCATCGTGCCGCATGCCGAGGAGCAACCATTTGTTGTCGACATTTAGTCAAGGTACTATTTTAACTTTTTTTGTCAGTATTTTAAAAAAAATATTTTGAATAAATTATCACATAGGCGCAGAAGTGGCTGTGTGGTAAGTAGCTTGCTTACCAACCACATGGTTCCAGGTTCATTCCTACTGCGTGGCACCTTGGACATGTGTCTTCTACTATAGCCTCGGGCCGACCAAAGCCTTGTGAGTGGATTTGGTAAACGGAAACTGAAAGAAGCTCGTCGTGTTTGTGTGTCTATGTTTGTCCCCCAACATCGATTGACAACCGATGCTGGTGTGTTTACGTCCCCGTAACTTAGCGGTTCAGCAAAAGAAACCGATAGAATAAGTACTAGGCTTCCAAAGAATAAGTCCTGGGGTCGATTTGCTCGACTAAAGGCAGTGCTCCAGCATGACCACAGTCAAATGACTGAAACAAGTAAAAGAGTAAAAGAGATTATTTCTACCCTTGGCAGAGAAGTGAAAATTTTTTCTTCATTGTTATTAAACAATGTAATATATAACATCAAAAATATGTTGTGCACAGCGCTGTGGGATTTCGGCTTTTCTTTTTGATTTTATATCTCAGTTGTGATGTTTTAGTCTTTATATTTCAGTTGTGACTTTCACTTCTAAAATACTATTCTTGTACCCTTTTTTTCCAGTTACATGCTGATATTAATCGGAAGGACAATTCTGGAAACACACCGCTTGCTTACGCAGTCCGACATCATCATGACAGGTTGGTACCTTTCATGTGTGAACTGTCTTTGTTGATAGTTCTTTGTAGAGCAACATTATTAGCTGTATTTCTCAATTAAAACCATTGTAATTTCAAAATGATATATACAAGTGCAGGCATGGTTACATGGTATCTTCTTCTATAGCCCTGGGTCAACCAAAGGAGTGTGAATGAATTTGGTAGCTGGAAACTGAATGAAACCTGTTCTGTATGTGTATGCATACATATGTGTGTATATATATATATATATATATATATATATATATATATATATATATATATATATATCATCATCATCATCATCATCATAACGTCCACCTTCCATGCTGGCATGGGTTGGACGGTTTGGCTGAGAACTGGCAAGCCAGAAGGCTGTACCAGGCTCCAATCTGATTTGGCAAGGTTTCTACAGCTGATGCCCTTCCTAATGCCAACCACCCCGAGAGTGTAGTGGGTGCTTTTTATGTGCCACAGGCATGAGGGCCAGTCAGGTGGTACTGGCACCGACCACGCTTGAATGGTGCTTTTTACGTTCCACTGGTACAGGAACCAGCTAGGCGACACTGGCAACAATCACGCTCAAATGGAGTATTTTTCGTGCCGCCTGCATGGGAGCCAGTCAGGTGGCACTGGCAATGTATATATATATATATATATGTATATACAGTGGTTGTCTACTCCTTAGGCAGAGTTTGACCACCCTCTGTACCTACACCTTAGCACCATCATGGCATCTGATGTGACTTTTTAAACCAGACAATGTTCTGAAAAGACATCCACACAGATTGCACATCTGATTTGGACCACCAAGAGCTGCAGATAAGTTCTGATCTTTGTGGTTCTTAAAATGTCTTTTGAGGCCTCCATTGGATCTGCATGCAAACCTTCTGGCATACACTGCATTGAAAGGTGTGCACAGACATATATGCAGAATAGTTGGTGGAGGTTCATTTTCCATGGGTTCACTGATGAGATATGAGCTCAGCCAAAGACAGGCATGGTCTGTCACAGACTGTGCACACAAAAAGGTCATTGCCATTCACCTTCTCGATCGTTACATTCTTCCTTAGACCTCTTTTGAGTCTTATATGCGTTATCCTGGCCTCTTCAAATGCTTTCGCTCCACTCCACACTTTTGTTCGCCACCCAACTTGATCCGAAGCAAGGGTTTCCATGTCTTCTGGATCCATTCCAAGTCATTTCATAACAGTCCTTATGCCACAGCGATAAGGTTGTTTATATTGCCTTTCACTTATTTTTGCAATGTTGTTTTGTTATTCTGGTGTTGTTATTTGTATTGATGAAAATCCCTCGTTTAAACTCCTTCTAGTTGTGCACTCATCCTCTTGCAAATGGGAGCAAATGTCAAAGACAATGTGATAATTCCACCTGTTCCCAAGAATTTGATTTACGAAGCCGACAAGAAACGTAAGCCGATATGGAAGTGGCAGCCCATCAGAAACATGGCCAAGAGGCCCCAGAAACATGAACACTCTATTTTCCAGGTATGTCTCAAATATTTATGGATCTTTTCATCAGTTGCTGTTTAACCCCAGGTCGGACCTGATCAAGTAAACCTTTGATTGAACAGCATTCTAGCTGTGACCATTTATTTTAAGACAGCATTATTTATGTAACACTGTTCATATTCATGCATAGCCAAGCAGTATTATATTCAAATTGTGATTTTAAAACCTCATTTTTTTTTTACCTTTCATTTTTCTCTCATCAGGAAGCCATTGGGTCAGAACTTCAAAATGTTGCATACATGATGTTAGAATCAACTGCAATGGACCTGAAGAGTGGCATTGAGGTAAGAATGAACACCATGTAGCTTTACACTTGTAGAACTCACAGCTTAAAGTCTTATATATATATATATATATATATATATATATATATTAAGACTTTTATTGAGTCTGGGCCACTTTATACTCTTTTGTACCTTGGAGGAATTTGAACTCAGAATGTAGTGATGGTCCTTTTCTTTGCCAAATTGCATCAGCTTCTAAGGTACCAGTTCAGCTGTTGTGCCCAGTATACCATCTACCACAGGATTAATTGTCACCTTTGTGTTCCACAAAATCTTCATCTCTCTCAGACTAGGTCTTAATATTTCTCAGTTTCCTCAATTTTCGTGTATCTACTGTGCCATCATATGGTATTATGGTACTTCAGAATCTGTGATCTCACAGCTTTTTTTATTCTCTACGATTATATCTGGTCTCTTTGCATCAATAGTAAGTACTGAAGTAAACGTAAAGATAATAGTATACGTATGTTTGTAATGGCCACATTGACTCTTCCATGATACAATTCATTTACTTTGAACACAATAATGTTTTCAGATTAAATCACTCGTATAACAAGTGCCATACAGTTTTTGCATTATTTACTTGTGATGTGTATTCTTGCTCTTTAATTTAATAATATAACATATACAGAGTCCATTTAATGTATGCATGTCTGTTGTTCCATAAACACCCATGTAAGCTACCGTATGTGTGTGTGCTTTCTGTTATAATTATAAAAATGAACCATTTTTTTTTCTCTTTAACCTTCTCTTACTTTAGGCTGCTCTGAATGTTAGCAAGTACAACGTTGCCCTCCGTCTCATCAAAAAAGTACATGATATTTCCAAATTGCAAAGCAGTAATACTGATGGCCGAAATTTGTTCCATATTTTGGCTCTTCGCACCATTCCTGGTCAGCAGACCCAACTGCAGCTTAAGGTAATTTTTTTTTACTAATACTTTGTGTGCTCCCTACATACAATTACTTCTCTAACTCCCTGCAATATATTTTTGAAGTTACCTTTAATATTTCTAGCCCTGGTGATTCTTCTCTTGGTTATTACTCACACATTTTTTTTTCTACCAATTCAGTTCATGAATTTTGAATATAAACCAAAGAAAAGAAAATTTACAGTAAATTCTGTGAAACTTGTTTTAGAAAACCGTCAAAACAGATAAAGTCAGAGACAAAATATTAATGATCACAAGTCAAGGACAAGGACAAAATTTGGGTCTTTCTGATTTGGCAGACACCATTTTTTATTTAGTGTGTATTCTGTGGAGGTGCAATGGCCTAGTGGTTAGGGCAGTGGACTCGCGGTCATAGGATCGCGGTTTCGATTCCCAGACCAGGTGTTGTGAGTGTTTATTGAGCGAAAACACCTAAAGGCCCCACGAGGCTCCGGCAGGGGATGGTGGCGAACCCTGCTGTACTCTTTCGTCACAACTTTCTCTCACTCTTACTTCCTGTTTCTGTTGTGCCTGTAATTCAAAGGGTCAGCCTTGTCACACTGTGTCACGCTGAATATCCCCGAGAACTACGTTAAGGGTACACGTGTCTGTGGAGTGCTCAGCCACTTGCACGTTAATTTCACAAGCAGGCTTTTCCGTTGATCGGATCAACTGGAACCCTCAACGTCGTAAGCGACGGAGTGCCAACAACAACTGTGTATTTTACCGAAACACTTTAAAACTTCGTATACTTGTATATTTTGTCTTAGAGAACAGAGAAAATTTTTTATATTCGAAGTTATTTCATGTTAAAAGTTGTTGTATTTTGGTAATTTCAACCAATCACTGATGTCTATTGAGTCGAAAACAATTACTGTTGTGGTTTGTCGACAACACGTTGTGGTGGTGTGATGAGATCTTTTCCCTTGAATAAGTAGCTTTCAATGAAGTGTTTTGCTCAAGAACACAGCTCACTGCCTGTCTGGTAATTGAAACCACGATCTTGCAGTTGTGAGTGCGACATTGTAACCATTATATTAAATTATGTTGTGTGTGTAGCTTCTGTGTATTTTGCACATTTGATTAATTAGTGATTTCATTATTTTTATTCTATATTTTTGTAGATTGCCGAAATGATGCATGAGAAAAGAGTTTCCTTAAATGACATAGATATGTATGGATGCACTCCTCTCATGTATGCTGCTTTGCTGCACCAGCCATTCCAACTAGGACACTTCATGTCAAGTAAGTAATTGACTCTTTAACATTCACAATAGTCTGTCAAATGTAACACTTACTTATTCACATTGTTAATTTATCATGTGTCATCTTGCAGTTTCGAGACTTCAATTATGATTGTTTACGTTTAGAGTGACATTGTAGATAGGTCTGAGAGGCCAGATCTGGGCATTTTGAAATTAAAACAGCTAAAATATTTTGGGCTAGTTTAACCCTTTCGATACCAACCTGGCTGAAACCACCTCTGGCTCTGTAGTACAAAGGTCTTGTTTTCAAAAGTTCTGAATTAAAATCTTCCACGAAACCTTAGTCACAATTTATGTTCCTAACACTAGCTTAATGATAACTAAGTTATTTTACTAAATTCTTTGTTATATTTAGAATTAATTGAAAGAAACACAGAGCATCTCAACAGAAATATGCTAAGAAAAGGGTTAAAGTCACCATGATATTTTTAACCCTTTTGGTACCAACCCAGCCGAAACCACCTCTGGTTCTGTAGCACAAATGTCTTGTTTTCAAAAGTTCTGAATTAAAATCTTCCACCAAACTTTAGTCACAATTTATGTTCCTAACACTAGCTTAATGATAACTAAGTTATTTTACTAAATTCTTTGTTATATTTAGAATTAATTGAAAGAAACACAGAGCATCTCAACAGGAATATGGTAATGAAAGGGCTAAATGCTAAAGAGTTAATCAATTCGTCAAAAGTTAGTTTCTAGTTTGGTATTTGTAATGAGTGTGTGGGATGGCCAAGTGGATTGTGTACTGGGAAACCAGCTAAACAAGGAGTCAACAGTTCATATCCTGTCAGTGGTAGTATGTGGTTGTATCTGTTTGTATAGCTAAAAGACTTATCTTTCACATGTTCTCAGGACAACCTGAATTTTGTGAACGAAATTTGGTTGATAGAAACATGTTCATCATTCTAATTTAGCACCATCACCTTGGCTGCTTTTGGGTACATTTAATGGAGTCCACTGTGTTGCAAGCATTCAGGACATGTTTCTGGTCTGAGGATAATTTTTCTCTCACCAGCTTCAGAGTCCCTGAAAAGGGTCGTGTGTGCTACCTCCTTTTCCTTGGCCATTAAAAGAAGAAAAAAGAGGGCTATTTATTCATTTATCCTTTCAAGACTTTTTAGTTGTATCATATCAGATAGTTTAACATCCATTTTTCCATGTTTGCATGAGTTAGAATTGGAATTTATTGTAGTAGATTGTCTACAACCAGATTCCCTTCTTATTGTCAACTTGTTTTCAGGCAAGGTAATATTTCCCTGTGGCATATCATATTTTTCATAGAAAACTGGTAAAGAAATAATCTTGTATGTATGATAAATATGGTTGTTTACAACCATCATGTGATGTCAAGACGAGGACACACACATAAATGATGAACTTCTTTCAGTTTCTGTCAATGAAATCTACAACAAAGACTTCTTTGACTTAAGGTTATATAGTAGAAGAAACACAGAGCATCTCAACAGAAATATGCTAAGAAAAGGGTTAAAGTCACCATGATATTTTTAACCCTTTTGGTACCAACCCAGCCGAAACCACCTCTGGTTCTGTAGCACAAAGGTCTTGTTTTCACAAGTTCTGAATTAAAATCTTCCACGAAACCTTAGTCACAATTTATGTTCCTAACACTAGCTTAATGATAACTAAGTTCTTTTACTAAATTCTTTGTTATATTTAGAATTAATTGAAAGAAACACAGAGCATCTCAACAGAAATATGCTTAGAAAAGGGTTAAAGTCACCATGATATTTTTAACCCTTTTGGTACCAACCCAGCCGAAACCACCTCTGGTTCTGTAGCACAAAGGTCTTGTTTTCACAAGTTCTGAATTAAAATCTTCCACGAAACATTAGTCACAATTTATGTTCCTAACACTAGCTTAATGATAACTAAGTTCTTTTACTAAATTCTTTGTTATATTTAGAATTAATTGAAAGAAACACAGAGCATCTCAACAGAAATATGCTAAGAAAAGGGTTAAAGTCACCATGATATTTTTAACCCTTTTGGTACCAACCCAGCCGAAACCACCTCTGGTTCTGTAGCACAAATGTCTTGTTTTCAAAAGTTCTGAATTAAAATCTTCCACGAAACCTTAGTCACAATTTATGTTCCTAACACTAGCTTAATGATAACTAAGTTATTTTACTAAATTCTTTGTTATATTTAGAATTAATTGAAAGAAACACAGAGCACGTAGCCTCCTGTAATTTGTCTGGTACTTATTTTATCAACTTCTATTACTCATCTGAGAACATATTAGTGGTTGATTCATAAGCAAACATAAGCAATGTTCTGTTAAACTTTCTGTTGTTTCTTATTAGGCAAAAATTCTCAACTTGACATCAAACACAAAGACCGATATGGACGTGATGTCATGGCAGCTTTCTTCTGGAACTACGATAAAGTTAGTGACATCAATAATGAAGCGAGGTATGTTTAAATTGCTGTTTTACATATACAAAAAAAAAATTCCTTTTAACTTTGATAATTATAATTTTTGAGACTATTAATTATCTGTAGGGATGAAAAAAATTTCCAATATTTATACCTATGCAATGAGTTGATCAATCCATGCATTAATATCCTATTCCTTTTGATAAAAATGTTATTCTTGGTTAAGTACTAAATCCAGCCTGTTTCTTCTATGCATTGAGGAATAAGCCCCCATATACTCAACAGAGTTAAATTGATCAAAATATAAGTGCAGATTGGGGAATGTATATTATGTTGCAATATATATGCGTAGTTTGAATGAAGTATTGCCTGACAAATGTATGTTTTTTTATTAAAGCCAAAACGATGCAAATTTTTAGAAATAATACAAGTTGATGGTTTATACTTTTGTCTTGTACTTCAGTATTTCAGTATTCTTTTCTAAATAAGGCAGTGAGCTGGCAGAATCATTGGCATGGTGGGCAAAATACTTGGTGGCGTCTTGTCTGTCTTTATGCTCTGAGATCAAATCCACTGGGGGTCAACTTTGCCTTTCATTCTTCCCAGGATCTATAAAATAATAACCAGTTGATGTAATCGACTTGCCTCCTTCCCCAAAATTACTAGCCTTGTCCCAAAATTGGAAACCAATATTCTTCTCTAAATATTTCCTGAAAATGGGGGTCCTAATTCTGAAATATTGAATTACAAAATAAAAGTATTTCTTATACCTTGCATGTTTTGGCTTAAAAAAATAGAAATGCAGACGTGTTTGTGTGTGTGTGTGTGTGTGTGTGTGTATACATATATCATCATCATCATCATCATCGTTTAACGTCCGCTTATATATATATATATATATATATATATATATATCATCATCGTTTAACGTCCGCTTTCCATGCTAGCATGGGTTGGACGATTTGACTGAGGACTGGTGAAACCGGATGGCAACACCAGGCTCCAATCTAATTTGGCAGAGTTTCTACAGCTGGATGCCCTTCCTAACGCCAACCACTCAGAGAGTAGTAGCGTGAGAAAACAATTTATCTCTTTTTGCTGTATAAAAAGTTAATATAGAAATGAATAAAAACCATTTAAAAAAATATCTTTCTGTTAAAATCCTTCCTTTTTCCCAACCTAATTTATGTTTTCCTGTCCTGTTCTTGTTTCATTCACTTCTAGGGAATGGTTAACAATGTTGATGAAGCTCGGCGCTTCGCTTGATATTTTGTTTGACCTACCTCCACCTCACCATCTTCTGTTTGGAGAACAAATCAGTTTTGAAAGAACCAACTATTTCAGCCGCTGTGATGGCCCTCTCATCACACCTCTCATTTTTGCCATTTGCTCCTACAATAACAATCTAGTTAGGTATCTCTTGAAAAACGGAGCTTCTCCAAACTTTGCTGATGAAAAAGGTTTGACACCAATAATGCATGCAGTGAAAAAGGTAAGCACACAACAAGCAGAAAATTCCTTGTCAGTTTTGAATATGATGTTAATTTATTAATTGTATGTTTTGCCATCTGATGTAGAGGGTTTGTAAGACACAGTGTGAGATGACTGTCGTTCTCGTAAGGCCTAACTCATCGTAAGGTAAATACCACCATGACCGATATCCAAACTACAGTGGAGAAGGCTGGTCACTGGATTTGGTTAAAAAGAGATGATGAGCGATAGCTAGAGAAATATCGAGCTTTGTTTAATAACCAGTTGATCTAGCAAGCGGGGCCTCATATCAGTGAGGTGGGGGGGGGGGGGGGGCATTGATGTCGTCGAGAGGTAGGCCCCGAAACGGCACACATTCTCTCCTGATGACCCCCATACACTTGCTGGCTTCCAGTATGCAGAGTTCTTGACTGGTAGCACTTGGATGTGCAAGTTGTTCGCAAGACATGCCATCTGACTGTCCTGGCTGGTCCCTGTGATCTAACTGGTATTTTCTCTTGCCTAGTTCACATGAAATTTTGACTTGATGTACATAATCATATGTCATACTGTAAAGATTTTTGTTGGTTAAGAACCTAAGTTAAAATGTAAATAATGATATCATCAGTTGGGTAGCAAACAGGGTCAGATATCTTTAGTTTTTGTTAAATACCTTAATATTGCTGTAGATGTAAAATAGATGATGACAAACAATTTCTATTCTCTGTTTAGAATGACATCAATATAGTGAAGTTGCTGCTGAATTATGACTACCATCCAGAACAGAACAAGGACGTCAACAAAGCCGATCAACAGTTGACCAGAAAGACATCTCGACAGGTATTCAACCTGAAGATGATCGACCTGGAAAACAAAGCACCACAGACCAATGGCAACAACTTTGCCGATGACGATGCCAACGATGGAAGGGCTTCAGCTGGTGCTGATGGCTCTGATTCTGCTGACAAGGAAGCCGACATAGAAAACGGAGATGGGCACAGTAGTGACGAGGAAGGGGACGTCGAGGACCAGGATGCTGACGCAGCGGACGCTGCCACAGAAAGCAGCGGGAGAGGCAGCGATGACGAGAAGGACGATGAGGAAGATGATGACGGTGGTGATGATGAGGATGGGGACGAGGATGAGAATGCTGATGACAACAATGATGATTATGATGATGGACATGACACAGACGAACTAGAAGATGAAGAAGTTGATTTTGCACCCCAAGACAAGAAACCGGTTCTCCCAAGATTGAACTCCAAAGCTTCATCACAATTGAAATTGGGAAGCCAAACATCAAGCCTCAGATTTGGTAAGGATTTTATGTTAATTCTCTGTTAACTATGTTAATAGTTGTGTTAATTTTTAATAGTTAATAGTTGTGTTAATAATCATGTTAATAGTTGTTAATAGTGGAGGCGCAATGGCCCAGTGGTTAGGCAGCGGACTCACGGTTGTAGGATCACGGTTTCAATTTAAATTTAATGTGCAAGTGGTTGAGTATTCCTCAGATAAATGTCCCTTTCATATAATTCCCAAACTGAATCGTTGACAAAATATGCCGGAAGACCGTGACTTTTGAATTACCAATAGATTTCATCTGACATGTTTCCACACGCTTGCTTTTGGTTTGGCCTGAGGCCATGATAAAGAAGCATTCCCATGATGCCATACAGTGGAATAAAAACTGAGACCGCATTTGTTGTGAAACTAACTCAGTCACTCAGCAATGGCTACACCCTTATATGTCTGTATGCGTGTTAAAATGATGATGATATCTATGCATACGCACATGCATACGCACATGCATACACTCTGATATGAATATATGGCTGTGTAGTTAAGAACTTTTGTTTTATAACATGTGGGATTTGTTGTTCAATTCCACTGTGAGACAGTTTGGGCAAGTATAAATGGCACCTGTGAATTGTAGTCCTGGTTGCTTCCGGTGCCATGTAAATGATACCTGTGCATCGTGGTCGTTGATGGTACCATGTAAATGGCACCTGTGAATTGTAATGGTCGTTGCTGGTGTCATGTAAATGGCACCTATGCTGGTGGCACATAAAAGCACTCATTACGCTCCTGGAGTGGTTGACATTAGAAAGGGCATCCAGCTGTAGAAACCATGCCAAATAAGACTGGAACCTGGTGCAGCTCTCTGGTTTATCAGCTCCATCAAACTGTCTAACCCATGCCAGCATGAAGAGCAGATGAATGATTATGATGAAACTGTATCGAAGCTCATCATATGTTTGTGCCTGTGGCACTTGTTACCATCTGAACAAAGCAGTGTAGTTAAGAACTTTGCTTTTTAGCATGTGGTTTCTTGTTCAATCCCATTGTGAGGTAGTTTGGGCAAGTGTCTTCTATGGCTATGGGCTGTAAGTGGAATTGGTAAATAGAAACTGTATGGAAGCCCATCATATGTGAGTGAGTGTGTTACCATCTGAGTAAAACAGTGATATGATGTTTACATTGACGTTACGGTTAGTTGATTTGTACCTTTTGAAGACCAGTGGAATAATGACTACTTTACTTGAAATCCAGGCAAAAATAGGTGCCTAGAATAATGTCTCTGTTCAATCCATGCTAACATGAAGAAATGCTCATTAAATGTATGAATGAATTCTAATTTATGTAGGTGTGGATTTCGTTCAGGATTAGTCTAAAAATTTCCTAAAATTTAACCTTATCTCTCATTTCAGACAATATCCCTACGGTTGAGAAGACCAGTAGTGTGAATTTGAACTACACTGACAATGATGGACGAACTGTCCTACATCATCTTGTATGCCCTCTCGAGTATGGTACCTATGATAATGATGAAATCCTTTATGTGCTCTTCAAAGCTGGTGCACCCCTAGAATATGAAGATACTGCTGGCTTATCTCCCTTGAAGCATACTTTGATGAATGGAGCACCTAGACTAGCTCGTATGCTGCAGAAACTCACAAATGTTGAGCGAGATAAATGGGTAAGTATCTCTTTTACTTGTTTCAGTTCTTTTGACTGCGGCCATGCTGGAGCACCGCCTTTAGTCGAGCAAATCAACCCCAGGACTTATTCTTTGAAAGCCTAGTACTTATTCTATCGGTCCCTTTTTGCCGAACCGCTAAGTTACCGGGACGTAGACACACCACCATCGGTTGTCAAGCGATGTTGGGGGGGCAGACACAGACACACAAACACACATATATATATCTTAGTAGCATTCTAGGGCCCTGGCAATTCAATGCAGTGGGCTCTATAGTATTTATTTATTGGCAGCTAATCACAGCATACATAGATCAGAATTGGTCCTCCCCTAGACCTCTGAGGCTCCCAGGCAACTGCCCAGTATACCCATGCTTTAAGACAGCATTGCACACTCCCTGAACATGTATATGTATATCCAAAAGCTGTGCCTCACTATCACTAAGGAAAGCCTACAAGGTTTTGCACACTATCAGTTCCTCTGGATCTAGGAAATAGAGAAAAAAATTGGATTACTTTATCATCCTTCTGCCTTGGGGTAGCCATTTTAACACCGCTTTTGTCTGCCTTAAAATAAATCCAAAGCGAACAAGCCTACTAGGATTAATTTTATTTTATGATGAAGAAAATTTTGTTCAATTAATTTCATTTTATGAAGAAGAAAATTTTGTTCAATGATATAAATGCAATTTAATTTTAAATACATTTTTATGAATTAATCAGAAACATGGGGTTTTAATTTAATGTAATAACAAAATTAACGAACGCATTATTTATTCATGAATGTGTATATGTATGTATATGTGAATGTGTGTGTGTGTTTTGTAATTTAAAACTAAGATGGCAGTTCATGATTTAAGAAAGGTTCAGATTCTTTTCCTTGCAAGTTGGGTGACTGCTAATCTCTTACGTTGTCTCATTATTTTGTACTGTTTTTTTTTATTTCATTTTCATTGTTTTTTTTTTTCTTTCAAAGGAGAAACCAACTTTTACATGCTTAGGTGAAACTGATACGTTAATCAGCTCATTACCAACTGTAAACTTTGAAGAAGATAGTCAATCTATGGTGGTTCTGCTGAATCAAAATGCTGCTACATGCAATGATAGAGATAACAAACCTGTACCTGACGCTAATTGCAATATTAAAGCAAGTGGGTAAGTATATTTGGGCTCAATGCAGAACTTAACACATTTCAAATGTAGAGCATATAAATTTTTTTTTTTAATCTTGATTCAAACATTAAAAAGTTGTATGTTTCACTGTGTATATATATCGATACTATTCCTCAGTGGTTACAATTTGGACCCTCTGATGATGTTAAATACCAAAAATGTATTGGGGTGAATTAAATTGTCTATACTCATTTTGAAAATAGTGGCCTTGAGTCTAAGAAATCATTATTATTAATTATTAATAATATTAACCCTTTCGTTACCAGCCCGGCTAAAACAGGCTCTGGTTCTATACTACAAATGTCTAGTTTTCATAAGTTTTGAAATAAAATCTTCCACCAAACCTTAGTCACAATTAATGGTCTTTTGACACTAGCTTAATGATAATCATTTAACGTCCACTTTCCATGCTAGCATGGGTTGGACGATTTGACTGAGGACTGGCGAACCAGATGGCTGCACCAGGCTCCAATCTGATCTGGCAGAGTTTCTACAGCTGGATGCCGTTCCTAACGCCAACCACTCCAAGAGTGTAGTGGGTGCTTTTACGTGCCACCAGCATGAGGGCCAGTCAGGCGGTACTGGTAATGGCCACGCTCAAAATGGTGTTTTTTTACGTGCCACTTCACAAAAGCCAGTCCAGCGGCACTGGCAACGACCTCGCTCGAATGTTTTTTTTCATGTGCCAGTGAGGAGATGTTGGTGATAACTGTAATTTTACTGAATTCTTTGTTATATCTAAAATAATTGAGAGAAACACAGAGCATCTCAAAATAAAAACAGTAATGAAAGGGTTAAGGTGGAAACTTGACAGAATTGTTTGCACGTCAGGCAAAATGTTGAGTGGCATTTCTTCTGGTTGTTATGTTCTGAGTTCAAATTCCACTGAGGTTGACTTTGCCTTTCATTGCTTTCTAATTGATAAAATACATACCAGTTAACCTCTGAGGTCAATATAATTGACTAGTTCCTTTCCTAAAATTGCAGGCCTTGAGCTTAGAATAGAAAGAATTATTTTATTATAATTAAAACTGTCCTATTTGTTTATTGCAGTGAAATTGTGTATGATACAAACCAAAATTTACCTTACGATATTCTACTAACCAAAGTAGATGTCTGCTGTGGTGTATGGGGAATGTATAATTTTTATAAAATGCAGGTAAGTTCTAAATCATTTTGTGACTTGAATTTTGAATAAAAGATTTACAATTTTTTTTAAAATTCAGTATTTGATGTTTACTTCCAAATTTCTCTGCTAGCTTGAGTTGGATGAACCCTCTCAAGCATAGCTTATTACTACTTTTACCTCTTCTTCCCATGTCTTCCTCTCCTGTTGACTTGAGCCTACCGTCATCCTTTACGTATCACATATCTGCACTAGTGCAGTCAGTTCCTTTGATGCTCATTTTTCTTTCCCCTCAGCTCATTTGTTCATGCTAACATTACACATCTACCATGTTGTTGTTGTTGTTGGCACTCCATCGCTTACAACGTCAAGGGTTCCAGTTGATCCGATCAACAGAACAGCCTGCTCGTGAAATTAACGTGCAAGTGGCTGAGCACTCCACAGACATATGTACCCTTAACGTAGTTCTCAGGGGATATTCAGCGTGACACAGTGTGACAAGGCTGACCTTTTGAATTACAGGCACAACAGAAACAGGAAGTAAGAGTGAGAGAAAGTTGTGGTGGAAGAGTACAGCAGGGTTCGCCACCATCCCCTGCCGGAGCCTCGTGGAGCTCTAGGTGTTTTCGCTCAATAAACACTCACAACGCCCGGTCTGGGAATCGAAACCACGATCCTATGACCGCGAGTCCGCTGCCCTAACCACTGGGCCATTGAGCCTCCACACATCTACCATAGTACTCCCTTATTTCCAACCTTTACACTTGTTATGCATTCAATGCCCATATCTCACTTCCATGTTCCCTAGTTATGTTTTTAGTTGTCTCTAACCCCTAATGTTGTTCTCAACATCATTAAATTTCCCAGAGGCTTCAAAGGTGTTCTTTTCAGCAAATTGTTTTAATTTTGCACTGTTAAACAATTATGCCTTCTTCCTTGAATTTGCATGTCCTCGTGCCAATTTACAAAGCCATTATATTATATAATATTTATTCACCTCGTTTATTGTAGATTGTACGACAAAAGGACAAGGACATATATATTTTGTTCACACGTTGGGGTCGTATTGGCGACAGAGGTCAATTCCAGCACACACCTTTTGCTGTAATTGAGGATGCTGTTAAAGAATTTTGCAAAGTCTTTAAATCGAAAACAGGAAATGACTGGAACAAAGTCAAAACGTAAGTTTAAATAGTGTTTTTCTGGGCATTGTTTTTTTATATTTTTTTTTTTCATCCCATTTTTCTTTTAGAAGAAACAAATTATATCATTCTGTTGTATCTGGGGAGAGTCATTTTTTTATTGTGCCTTAAAATTTCACACACTCACCATTAAAATTTCCACTTATTTCTTATTTTGATTTTCCTAAAAATTTTCGTTTTTAAGGCACAATAAGAAAATGACTCTCCCCAGGCACAACAGAATATGCTTCAACACACGAAATCACATAAAAAATCTTGCAAACCAAATCCCAAAACGAAAATTATATCATTGTCATGTTGTGACTCTAATCTTGTGTTCTTCATTTTAGATTCAAGAATCACCCCAAAAAATATCGCCTCGTAGAAACCGAAGAACGCCAAAAATGTTTGAAGAAAACCAAGATAAATTTTGATCTCAATTCTGAATTACCCTCAAAGCTTCCTCCACGGTTACAAGAACTCATTAAGGAGTTGGTAAGGAACTTTTTTATTTTATTTATCTTATTTAGATTTTGTTTTTGTTACACTAGAGGTGAACCTCATTTTTACTTTTATTCCCTTTTTATTAGAAACAGTGACCAAACTGGATGTCTTCTGGTATTAGTCCCAGTTTTTTTGTGGACTGGGTGATGTGTTGGGTTCTTGAGCAAAACACTTCATTTCACTTGTTAAGGTTACCTCTATAGATTTTCTACAGAAATTGTAGCCATCATAATTACCTTAACAAAAGATGTGTTAGCACTGCTAACACAGTAGAACACAGTATTGACTTATAAAAACGTTTATTGTACTTCGTAGTATATTATGGTTGTATAACGAAATACCAGGTCCCTACAGGTTATTAAGTTCATTTCATGTTGCTCCTGTCTACTCAGCTGGTAAAAATGAGTAATCCTGTGATGGACTGGCATCCTGTCCAGGGACCCTTGGTTTGCTGCATTGGACCTTGTTAAATGTTCTGGTGGGGCTATTCTGCATTGTTCATCCTTCGTGACCTTATGTCATGCCTTTCTAAGCCTGAGAATCCAGGAAACCAGTCCTTACAGAGTAGTGTGAACTAACCATGATCTACTTAGGTGGTAGTCTTAATCTGTTACCCACTTTAATACCCCCACCTCACGCCTTTAACAAAATCAAGTCTGTTGCAAGCATTTGTGCCAGGTCTCCAGCTTGAGATACTGTCCTCTTGCTTCCTATAAGTCTTGGAGACATTGTAAAGTGCCATGGACACTGACTTCCATCCTAACTATAAAATTAAAAAACAACAACAAAAAAAAAACATTATTTTGCTTTTATTACCCCCACCTTAGTGAAGGCAGAGGTATTGATTTCAGTGGCGTTTGTTTGTCTGTGGACAAGATATCTCGAGCACCACTGGATGGATTCTGATGAAACTTTCAGAGATGTCTGGCCTTGTGAGTGGCACGAACTGATTAGATTTTGAGATCGATCTGGTACCGGACAAGGATTCTGGATTATTTTTCGTTTTTTTTTTTAACGTAATTTTTTGAGAGTGGTCAGGTTCATTTTTAGTATTCTTGGAGAGCGCTAGTGGCTATGTGCCAGAGCATACTCTTGGTCTTTTAAATTTATAATATTTTCATGAAGGCATTATGTCTTCTTTTGGATGCTGTGTTTGTCTATTTTATTCATTTTGTTTTATTTTGTTTATCCTTTCAGAGCAATGTAAAGATGTTGTCTACAGCATATGGCCTGTGTGGAGTGGATGCTGAGATCATGCCATTTGGACAAATTAAAAAACCTGCTTTAATTGAAGGCTTGGACATTTTACATAAACTCAAGTTTGTATTCCTTTTTGCTGTTTGATTGATTATTGATATTACACTGTGTGACAAAATTATTTGTTTGTTTTTTTTTTTTTTGTCTTTGGTCAGCAAGTGTTATTTTCTATTTGCTTCTATCAAAGGAAATTACTACTATTCCCTCTAAACTTTGCTTTTGTGACCTGGACATCAGTGTTTTGAAACTGATGTATTTCCCATTACATTTCAGACACATTCAGCGCTGACTCGCTGAAGCAGAAATATCATTATAGCAAATATTCTGCTTAATACCACAGATTTGCTTGTCTGTTGCTTGATCCTAACCACTTGAGCATGTTCCTTAGTGGCCGACAATATATGAATCCCTGATCATGAGCAGGAGTAGTGGAAGAGCGTCATAGCCCTGTGTTGAGAGGGATTCTTTGGGGTTTGAATCAATGTAACAAAAGCAAAGTCTGAAAGAAATATTAGCCATTTTTCCTACTTTCTAGGCGTAAGCAAATAGAAAATAACAGTTGCTATCTAAGGTCAAAAATTGTGTTGCACAGTTCTATTCATTGGTTTGATTTACACTGGGCTTTTTGTTGTGTGGTGGGTTTTTGTTATTTTCAACTGCCGTACACTTTTGTCTTTACACTGCATGGTTATGTAGCTGAGAAGTTCACTTCACAACCAGGTAGTTTTGAGGTCCTGTCCCACTGTGCAGCACTTTGCCCAAGTGTCCTCTGCTATTACCCCTGGGGGAAACCCATGCCTCACTAATGAACTTGGTAGATGAAGATTGTACAACTAGATGCTCTTATTTAGTGGCTTAGTATTTTATGTGGTATTTAGTTAATGTTACTTTTGTGGATGTTTTTTGTGGTGTGGACATACACCAAGACACACTAACAAATATATTGTTTGCTGGCACTCCATTGGTTACAACAAGTGTCCAGTTGATCCGGTCAATGGAACAGCCGACTCCTGAAGTTAACTTGCAAGTGGGTGAATACTCCACAGATATACACCCTTAACATAGTTCTAAAGGAGATTCAGTGTAATACAGTATGTAACAAGTTGGCCCTTTTGAATTACAGGTGTAACTCATTTTTGCCAGCTGAGTGAACCGGAGCAATGTAAAATAAAGTGTCTTGCTCAAGGACACAACCTGCCACCAGGAATTGAACTCACGACCTTACAGTTCAGCTGGATACCCTAATTACTAAGCGACACACCTTCACAAATTGCAAGTTGATGATCGGAACTGGTTGTAAGGGTGAAAGACCAGTTGAAGTGTCTGTAGCTGGTTCCCTCAGAAGTTTCATATTTCTTTATTGCCCACAAGGGGCTAACGTTTCTGCCAGCTCGCTGCCTTCCCTCCAAAGTTTCTCTCAGGACAACAGGTGCCAGCAGGAGAACGACACATAAATATGTACATATATGTATATTCACATACACACACGCAACAAGCTTCCATGCTGTTTCCATCTACCAAATTTGTTCACAAGACATTGGTTGACCTGGGGCTTATAGTAAACACTTACCAAGGTGCGATATATACGACGGGCTTCTTTCAGTTTCCGTCTACCAAATCCACTCACAAGGCTTTGGTCGGCCCGAGGCTATAGTAGAAGACACTTGCCCAAGGTGCCACGCAGTGGGACTGAACCCGGAACCATGTGGTTGATAAGCAAGCTACTTACCACACAGCCACTCCTGCGCCTTTAACTTTTTTTTTTTTTTTTTTTTTTGTTAAAGTACTGTTCTTAGGTTATTGGATTGTGGATATTTTCATTACAAGTTCAATACCTGTTTATTTTCTAATTTTTCCATCAGGGAGCTTATTGAAATGATTGATAAATCAAAACCCTCTACTGGACCAAACGAAGAATACCAAAAGAACTGTGAAAAAGTAAGTTTTTCTTAAATTTCAGGCTTATCTTTTTAACATTCAGATTATCATGTCAAATGTTAATCCTTATTTATCCACATTGTTTTGAATTAATCATGCATTATCTCGTAGCTTTGAGATGATTTCAATATCATTGTTTATTTTTAGAATGACATTGTAGGGTAAGTGTGAGAGGCTGGATCTGGCTGGTCTAAACAATGGTAGAACATTTGGGCCTGGTGTAATTGGTTTAGATTAGTTGTTCTCAACCAGGCTCCTTATAACCCTTATTTCTTTATTGCCCACAAGGGGCTAAACACAGAGGGGACAAACAAAGGGATTAAGTTGATTACATCGACCCCAGTGTGTAACTGGTACTTAATTTATCGACCCCGAAAGGATGAAAGGCAAAGTCGACCTCGGTGGAATTTGAACTCAGAACGTAACGGCAGACGAAATACCGCGAAGCATTTCGCCCGGCGTGCTAACGTTTCTGCCACCTTGCCGCCTTCAGGTCCTTACGACCCTTGATGGGGTCTACATAAGATTTTGTTGCTAAATGTTATGTGCAGTAAACTCGTTATACTTCAATAATATGCAAAATATGTTAATTTGTTTTAATACAATTCCTAATAACATCTAATTATGAAAATATAAGATTTTTTTAAAACATTGAATGATTATGAGGGTCCAACCAAGCAAAATAGGAATCAAAGGGGGTCCTTCGGTAAAAAAAAAAAAAAGCAGTTGAGATCCACTGCTTTAAATGTTAAAGAGTAAATGATATTTACAAAGTACAGCAGGCAACTTGATTTTTTCACTTCTTGTCTTTTCAATGACACAATTATCTTCTTCCTATTAAGGCAACAAGTTGACAGAACCATTACAGTGCCAATGCCTTGTGGTATTCATTTTGAGAGCAGATTCCGCCAAGTATCAATCTAGGACAGTGGGTTGGCACATCTGTAAGAACACCAGACTACATAACTTACAGCATTAGTTTTGGTCTTTTTGCATTGTGATTTAAAATTTTGCCATAGTCAACTTGGCTGGTGGACTTTATACAAGAGAAACCCTTCTGATCAAAATTTCATGTTAATTTATGTTCCAAACACTAGATAAATTAATGACAGTTATTTTACTAAATCCTTTGTTATTTTCAAAATTAATTGAAATAAAAGCAGTGTCTTTCATTGGCAATCATCATCATCATCGTTTAACATCTACCTTCCATGCTAGCATGGGTTGGACGATTTGACTGATGACTGGCGAACCGGATGGCTACACCAGGCTCCAATCTGATTTGGCAGAGTTTCTAGATTGGAGCCTGGTGTAGCAATATGGTAACAAAAGTGTTAAGTAAAACCAACCAAATAATTCAACACAATCACTTCCTTGTGTTATATTTGCCTGTTTTCTATTTTTCTTACAGATAGCTAAATTAAGCAATGAATATTTCCACTTAATACCTCTAAAAGGATATGAATTTGAAAAAATCCGGCCGATTTATACTAAGAGTTCTCTGAAAAGTCAAATAAAAATGGTTGAAAATCTCTTAGATTATGAATTGGCAAGTCGTATACTACTAGGCGCACAGTTTCGGTTAAAAGGTATATTGTTATTCTTGTATTTCTCTATTTGTCTACAATTTTGATGTTATAATTCTTTTCCTTTCTTTTTTTTTTTTTTTTTTTTTTTTTTTGCCAAAAATATTTTTGCAGTTATGTATCTATTTACCTGTCTGTTTCCTCTATTTGTTTACATGCACATTTATTTATTCTTCACTTCATCATCATCATCGTTTAACGTCCGCTTTCCATGCTAGCATGGGTTGGACGATTTGACTGAGGACTGGTGAACCCGATGGCTACACCAGGCTCCAATCTGATCTGGTAGAGTTTCTACAGCTGGATGCCCTTCCTAACGCCAACCACTCCGAGAGTGTAGTGGGTGCTTTTACGTGCCACTGGCACGAAGGCCAGTCAGGTGGTACTGGCAAAGGCCACGCTCAAAATGGTGTATTTTTTCGTGCCACCTGCACAGGAGCCAGTCCAGCGGCACTGATTGAATTTCATGAACAACAATTTTATTTTTCATTTGTTCATTACAAATTGAATTTCCTGAACAATATCCTTTGTTACTTGCTAGTTTCTTTCCATTTCGTTCATCGCATATAGAAAATGTATTTGTTCAAAAGCGCCTGATTTGTTGTCTTTCATGTCGGTATTTATTTACATCTTCTGCTGACATACTTCAGCAAACCATACACATAAACAGCTGACTGGTTTTTGCTCAGTTTCTGTTGATTAAATTTCATTCAGAAGGCATTGATCAACCTGGGGTCAGCTGCTATTGAAACTGGTCTCTCAATAAACTGCTCAAAGGCAAAGGGCATATAATCATTGGGGAAAATGATCTTACACTTTCATCAGAGTCCATTGAGCTAGTTGTTGATGTCTGCTACCTGGGCTCTTGTATTTGCTCTACATGATCAGCACCCAATAAGCTATGGAAGATTTGGGAAGTGTCACAATTGTTGTATGACCTAAAACTAGGCCTGTTTCATACTAGAGAATCTGTTCTGCTTTATAACTCTGAGTGGCTTGTCTGGTAAGTAACTTGCTTATCAACCACATGGTTTTGGGTTCAGTCCCACTGCGTGGCACCTTGGGCAAGTGTCTTCTACTATAGCCTCGAGCCGACCAAAGCCTTTTGAATGGATTTGGTAGATGGAAACTGAAAGAAGCCTGTCGTATATGTGTGTGTGTGTGTATATATATATATATGTGTGTGTGTGTGTGTGTGTGTATGTTTGTGTGTCTGTGTTTGTTCCCCCGACAACATCGCTTGACAACCGATGCTGGTGTGTTTACGTCCCCGTAACGTAGCGGTTCGGCAAAAGAGAGACCGATAGAATAAGTACTAGGCTTACAAAGAACAAGTCCTGAGGTCGATTTGCTCGACTAAAAGGCGGTGTTCCAGCATGGCCACAGTCAAATGATTGAAACAAGTAAAAGGGTAAAAGAGTATATACATACTGGAGTCACCTTGATTAAAAAATCCTGTCAAGGCATCAAAAGACAATCATATGTTATTACTTTGTCAAAAAAATTATTTTCTCACATAATCTTTTTTTGTATCTCTTTACCATTCTATTCATTTCTCCAGCTATCATTCTACACTTGTTAGTAAAGCAAGTTTTATTACCACTTGATTAAAAATATTTTCCACCTATCCCTCTCTGTTTTCCAGAAATAAATCCACTGGATTACATTTACAAGGCAGTCGGTTGCCACATTAAACTCATGACCGAAACTGAAGCTGAAACCCAATACATTTTAAAATATATTTATAGTACTGGTGAGTATTTCATGGAATTGGTCTTTCTTTTTGTTCATGTTGCTTTTATAAACTTTAAAAAACAAAAACAAAAAAAAAACATTGCTTTATAACTTTGATTGCTTGGTCTTGGTCTCTTAGGATGGTCTCTTACACTGGTGTCTCAGGCGCAGGAGTAGCTGTGTGGTAAGTAGCTTGCTTACCAACCACATGGTTCCAGGTTCAGTCCCACTGCGTGGCACCTTGGGCAAGTGTCTTCTACTATAGCCTCGGGCCGATGAAAGCCTTGTGAGTGGATTTGGTAGGTTTCTTTCAGTTTCCGTCTACCAAATCCACTCACAATGCTTAGGTCGGCCCGAGGCTATAGTAGAAGACACTACTTGCCCAAGGTGGCATGCATTGGGACTGAACCCGAACCATGTGGTTGGTAAGCAAGCTACTTACCACACAGCCACTCTTATGCCTATGTTAATATTTTTTTCCAGATTTATCACTCCATTTTCATTTATGATAACTCAGTTTTATTAATTCGATATTTCATGCCCGCTCTATATTTAGTGTCATCCTTTCATACTTATTTATCTCTAATCTGCAATTAACCTTGTTGTTTCAGACAAATCTGTGAAAGTTCATGCTATATATCGTCTCTCACGAGCTGGAGAGGAAGATCGAGTCCAGGAATTAAATTTAGAAAACCGTATGTTGCTGTGGCACGGCAGTGGAGTTCCTAACTTTATCAGTATCTTGAGCCGAGGATTACTCATCTGCCCACCAGAAGCCCCTATCACTGGACATTTGTTTGGAGAAGTAAGTTTCCTTTCTCTCTCTGTCTCTCTGTTCCCCATTCTCTTTGATATGTGAAATAGGATAGAGTGGAGGCGCAATGGCCCAGGGGTTAGGGCAGCGGACTCGCAGTCATAGGATTGCAGTTTCGATTCCCAGACCAGGCGTTGTGAGTGTTTATTGAGCGAAAACACCTAAAGCTCCACGAGGCTCCGGCAGGGGATGGTGGCGAACCCTGCTGTACTCTTCCACCACAACCTTCTCTCACTCTTACTTCCTGTTTCTGTTGTGCCTGTAATTCAAAGGGTCAGCCTTGTCACACTGTGTGTCACGCTGAATATCCCCGAGAACTACGTTAAGGGTACACGTGTCTGTGGAGTGCTCAGCCACTTGCACGTTAATTTCACGAGCAGGCTGTTTCGTTGATCGGATCAACTGGAACCCTCGACGTCGTAACCGACAGAGTGCCAACAACAAAGCTGGAGTTCGCTCCTATTTAGAAGAGCATTGTTTCTATGAGAATGATAAACCTTTCATGTGAATAATTAAACAATTTCTTTTTTTCTTTGATAATTTTGTTCGATTTTGTAAATGAACAATCTGGTGTGTTTATTTTAGTGGCTTGTCAATGTATACAGCAAGTTTTTTTTGCCCTAGGTATAGGAAAGACACTCTGCTAGAAATTGAAACAAAATTGAAGGAAAAAGTAAAACACATCATCATTATGTATCTGCTTTCCAAGCTGGTATGGGTTAGATGGTTTGACTGGAACTAGTAAGCCAGAGAGCTGTACCAGGTTCCAGTCTGATTTGGTTTGGTTTGTAAGCTTGGATGCCCTCCCTAATACCAACCACCCCAAGAGTGTAGCGGGTGCCTTTTACATGTCACCAGCACATAATAATAATAATAATAATAATAATAATTTCTTACTTTATAAGATTTCTTATTTTACCTTTTCTGTTTTTTTTTTAAACCAGGGTATTTACACAGCTGACACATTTACCAAAGCCAAAGGCTATTGCTCTGAGAATGTAGGAGAGTCGAATTCCATGTTTGCACTGCTTTGCGAAGTAGCACTTGGTAAGATGAAGACCAACAATTCTAAAGGTGAAAGCTCCGATACTGACTATAACAGTGTTGTTGGAGTTGGCATGTCAGTACCTGACAGTGCATTTGATGTCACCCTTCCATATGGTAAGTACTTGCACATGTGGTTTAACTCTTTGAATATCAGTGAACATAACTTACCACAACTCTTATACAATGTCTCCATCTTCTAGAAATGTTAGATAAATCTCTCAAATAATCTTAGAATCATTTAAAAGAACATACCGATATCCTTGGTTTGAATGCATATCCATATGGGGCTAGATACCCATCGAAGAATGCAAAGCTTCTTAATTGTGCCAGACAAATTCCCTTGAATCAGTCGCAGTTTATACATAATCAGTGCACTCAGATAACAGGATGGGTAACTAGTACCAAAATCCATGTTTATTGTGAAGCCCATCGCACATACATAGATTGACTCATATTTATAGACATGGAAGTTAGTAGCATTACAATATACTCTAGCGTTAATATCTATTTCTATATTGCCCACCAGGGGCTAAACATAGAGGGGACAAACAAGGACAGACAAACGGATTAAGTCGATTATATCGACTCCAGTGCGTAACTGGTACTTAATTTATCGACCCCGAAAGGATGAAAGGCAAAGTCGACCTTGGCGGAATTTGAACTCATAACGTAGAGACAGACGAAATACCACTAAGCATTTCACCCGGCGTGCTAACGATTCTGCCAGCTAACCACCTTTCTCTTGGTTTCTCTTGTTTTCTGCCTACCAAACCCACTCACGCTGCTTTAGTTGACTTGGGGCTATAGTAGAAGACACCTGCCCAAGGTGTCACGTAATGAGACTGAAACCAGAACCATGTGGTTGGAAAGAAACCTACCACACAGCCATGACTATGCCTGATATAATTAATTACACCTGAAGAGGTATTCAGGCACCTGTCCCTATCGCAGTGCAATGAATTAAATCACTAATATGAACACAAATAGGCAGACGAGAAGAACAAACGACATAATAATTTGAAAAGTTTCGATTTGAGTAAACACGTGTTTTTCTCTCTTTCTGTTGCAGGTGCTACCTTACCTCTTGGCCCACTGATTAACAACCCAACAGCTAAGTCGAGGTATGTGGCATACAATGAATACATTGTGTACGACCCAGCACAGGTGTGTCAAAGGTATCTGGTGCAATTCTCCAGTTAAACAAGACTTGCAAGGTGCTTTTGAAATTGTCTTAGAATTCATTTTCTTATCATCATTATATTAATATTATTATTATAATTATCATTGTCATTATTATTATTATTATTATTATTTTTATTATCATTATTAATATTATTATTATTATTACTACTACTACTACTACTACTATTACTATTATTATGTTCATCACCACCATCATCATTATCATTATTACATTATTATTTTTATTTTTAATCAGATCAGCTTTACTCTCTCTCTATCTCTCTGTTTCTCTTTCTCTCATTCTCTCTCTCTCTCTCTCCTTCTCTAACTTTTTCTGACTGATGCAAGTGCATTCAGCCATGGCTCATAATGTGTGTGTTGGTATGTGTTTGTATATATATATATATATATATATATATATATATTATATGTATATGCATTACGTTAAGGTGGATCTAGAGGATCTGTCTATCCTATGAACATTCATGAACTTTCTATATAGACTCATTAGAGAGATGTGGGCTGTTGTATTTTACCGATTGTGAACCGTTTCTGTACAATATAGACAGTGAAAAAAACACCTGCTTTAGGCATGTGAAAGATGTGTTCAAGCCATTATCTGTAAACATAGATACACATACATGCATACATGCATACATACATATACACACATACACACACACACACACACACACACACACGTATGAGTGTGTGTGTGTGTATATATATTTATATGGATGCTGTATTGGTACCGTCCACACTTGTTTGTGTGTATGTATGCATATACATATATATGTGTGTTTGTGTGTGTAGATATATATATATATATATATATATATATATATATATATATATATATGCACACACACACATGCACACACAAAGTGTAATTGAGGAACATATGTACACATGCACGCACACACCCATACAGAATAGAGAACAAAGAGGATTCAAGCTTATTTGAAAATAATTCTGTTGATTAGGCAAAAAATACATGTGGACTCATTCTCACACATAAATGCACACAGGCACTCTCATACGCTTACACAAAACTTACACGCATATACACATGTAATTATTTCATGAGAGAAAGAATTCATATGTTGTGTGGAGGTGATGAAGGTTTTTATAAATGGTTAAAGATATATTTCAGGAAGGAAGGAAAGAAAGAAAGAAAGACAAAAATAAAAAATAAAATAATTAACAGACAGAATTGAGGACAGGAACATCCATATAAAATTTGGCTGGGTTAAAGGTGTATTATAATGGTGGATGGGTATGGCAAAAAAAAAAAAAAAAAAAAGAGAGACATAATAAATTTACAGAAGCACTTCATACCACATAACTTTAAACAATTTTTTATATAGAAATATTGGGGTAAACCTAAGAAAATAAATATGGAAAAGCTGGAAGAAGAAGAAGAAAAAAAAAACAAGAAAAAAATATTTAAAAAAAGACCAAAAAAATTAAACAAAAAGTATAAGAAAAGAACTATAAAACAGAAATAACAAAAAAAAAATATATATATTGATGTTAGTATCAACTTATTGGCCAACTCTACTCCTGGGTCTAATTGTTGTCAGTGTTTCATTATTATTATTATTATTATTACTAATATCATTATTATTTTTATTGTAATTATTAATCCAATAATGATAATGATAATAATAATATTATTATTATTATTATTATTGTTGTTGTTGTTATTATTATTGCCATTATCATAATCTTGAATTTTATTTTATTGTGTTGTCATTGCTGCTACATCGCCATCACCAGGACAATTTTGGCTTCTCTCTCTCTGCTCTACTTTTTTTTCTTCCTTTTTTTTTGTCATTTCAGTCTCTATAAACACACACACACACACACATATGCCACACAACATAGACGTACATGTTTTTTTTTGTGTGTACACCTCTTTACATATATATAGTCTTGTTAAATTGTCTTTTTTTTGTTTTTTTTTGTTTCACTCCACCATGTCCATTTTCTTGGGACATCAGAACTGGAATTGGCCATCATCAAAATAGATTCGTGCATAGCTTTCTTTTTTTTTTTTTTCTTTCTTTCTTTCTTTCCCTCTTATTTCATTCAAAAAAAAAAAAAGAAAAAAAATCAAGAAAACATGCATACACATAGGAATGGAATTTAACAGACACACACAAAAAAAAAAAATCCAGTCCCTCTCTCTCTTTCTCTCTTTGTCTCTCTGTCTCTCTCTCTCTCTCTCTCTCTCTCTCTCTCTCTCTTTCTCTCTCTGTCTCTCTCTCTCTCTCTCTCTCTCTCTCTCTCTCAAGAAAAAAAAAGAATAAATAAACTTTCAACGAAATTATCTCATTATATACCAAATCTAAAAAATTCTATTTTCATTGCCTGTTTTTCTTTTTTTTCTTTTTTTCCCCCCCTTTTTTATATTTTGTTATTATTATTATCATTATTATTACTATTTTTGTTTTTCTTCTTGTTTCTGATATCTTCTCTTATAGTTTTCAAAATCTGCATGGATAATAAATTTCAGTATTAAACTGTCATAGGTTAATAAAATACACTAGAAACCATAAGCTAAAATCTTGGTTTATTGGCAAAAATGTCTTTGTTTGTTTGTTTGTTTGTTTGTTTGTGTTGCTATATTTTGTCCCATTTTGAAATAAGCCACTGAAACTGTAAAATTGTGTTTGTTTATTTTATTTTATTTCATGTTTTTAATCTTCCTTCATTTCTGTTTGTTTATTTCTTTAATTACCTTTCTTTGTATGTTTTTGTATATTTTCTCCCCCCCCCCTAATTAAAAAAAAAATTTTTTTAATGAGTGTTCCTTTTGCGGTGTTTTGCTTTTGTCTTTTCCTTATGGTGGTTTAACCAGAGGAGGAAAGGGTGTCACCTGCTACCTTCTCCAGGACTTTTGATAACTGGTTGGAGTGGGGGAGAGGAGGAAACGAGGATCTCATCTTCCAACTGAGGTTCTTTACCTGCATGTTTGCATCGGAGTGGACTCCACTAAGGTAAAGGCAACTAAACAGATTCAGTGTTCCATTCAAAAATAGGAAGAAACCCTCTAATAGAGGCTTCCATGCAGTTTCCGCCTACCAAATTTAACATAGGACTTTGGCATAGCTTCTTCTGAAACCCGCATAGTTCTGAAACGAACTTCATAACCACACAGTCATACCTAATTTGGTGTATCCTAATTATCGTTTTTAATTGCATAATTAACCATCGGTAGGTAGTTTAGAGCTTGTGGACCCATATATACACAAATGAATCTACACACACACACACACATGCACGTGTGCAAACTTACAGAGAGTCAGAAAGCATCTTCAGTCCCTGGTGATTTTCATCATTTTAATTTTTTTTTTTTGTGTATGTGTGTGTTTTTGGGGTGGGTGGGCCAGTATGGACTGGACTGTAGGCACTTTATATGTCTCTTCACATCTCATACTGCAGCTACTTTAAAAAAAAAAAAATGAAAAAAAAAATGACAAAAATGGAAAAAAAAAACTGAGAAAAAAAAAAGGAAATAATAAATAAAATAAAAATAAATATCCAAAAAAAAAAACTAAACCTACATGCACACATATGCATAAATATATTAACACATCCCTCTTTCAGCTGTCGATTTTAGTTAATTTTTAATTAATCGAGTTTGAACATTTGAGCAAAAACAAAACAAAACAAAACGAAACAAAACAAAAAAAAAAAACAATTTTAAAAAAAAGCAGAAAAAAAAAAGAAAAAATTACTACATTAACAATTTTAGGACATTGAACTATTTTAACATTTTTCGTTCATTTTTATCTTCATATATTTGGTCTACATGTACTTAGAGTTTACCAACATACTACTATTATTATTATTATTGTCATCCATGGATTGAGAAATACATCAAGAGCTTTTCTTTTTCTTAAAACAAGAACTAGGTAATGTCTTTGGAGAAAAAACATGC
This sequence comes from Octopus bimaculoides, assembly GCF_046866305.1. Taxonomy (NCBI): domain Eukaryota; kingdom Metazoa; phylum Mollusca; class Cephalopoda; order Octopoda; family Octopodidae; genus Octopus; species Octopus bimaculoides. Next base: position 13,053,051 of record NC_142938.1, read on the forward strand.
ATAGAAATGTCAATGATTAATGAAAACGTTCAAAGTTATCACCATTATTATTATTATTATTATTATTATAACAACTACTATTATTAATATTATTATTATTATTATTATTTCCTTTTTTTTTTTAAACATTGTTTTGTATGATTTCTTCTTCAAAGTAATATTGTCATAAAGAAAAAAAAAAAAATTCATCGCAGTGTTTTTTTACATTCATCACACTTACCTTTAAACATGCCAGTTTGTTACGTGAAAACAAAAATAAAAACCAAATGCACTGTTCTCGGTTAACAAATAAAGAAAAAAGGTGTAGGAACTAAGAGTTATATCTTTGCTGTATATTTTGACTTGTTGATTTTAGTTCCCTCAACTGGAACATTCTTCTTTAACAACAACAGCTTGTCCTATCTCAACATCAACAACAGTTTGTCCTACTACTACAACATAAGGTTGTTCTGCTAAACGACTTGTCCTACTACTATAGCAGTTTGTCCTATTTCAACATCAACAACTTGTCCTACAACTACAACAGTTTGTCCTACTACTACAACAACAACATAAGGTTGTTCTGCTACAACAGTCTGTCCTATTTCAACATCAACAACAGCTTGTCCTACTACTACTACAACTGCTTGTCCTACAACCACAACAACAGTTTGTCCTACTACTACAACATTAGGTTGTTCTGCTACAACAACTTGTCCTACTACTACTGCTACAACAGTTTGTACTACTACAGATTATCCTACTACTACTACTACGACAACAGCAGTTTGTCCTACTACTACAACTTGTCCTACTACTAAAACAACAGCTTGTCCTATTACTACAAGAACTTGACCTCCTCCTTCTACTACAACAACAGCAATGGCATCTGTGAGCATCTATGCAGTCCATCACTTGACTTGTTTCGAAATGGTAGTCAAAGGCACAGGAATACTGTCAATGCTGTTGAGCAAAACTTTGATCTCCATATTTCAAGTTAATTATAAGTTTTCATTTAATGATGTAATTAGTTGATTAAGACAGTGTTCAGGTGTCAGCTCTCACGAAATATAGGGAAACTAGTCGACGTCATCGTTTTGATATCCCTTTCTCTATACTTGCATAGAAGAAACGAAATTTGTTGAAGCAGTTCTACGGCTGGATGCTCCTCCTGTCACCAACTCACACCTGTTTACAAGGGAGGTAATATTTCCCCTAACCTGTCCTTTGAACACAAAACACAGTGGACAGACATGTTTTTCACAGTAGATTGCAAACAAAGAAAACTATCATATGAAGTTTAAAAAATTTTTTTTTTTACAATTAGCGCACAGTGTCAAGACAATGAAATACTGGCACTCCGTCGGTTACGATGCCGAGTGTTCCAGTTGATGCGATCACTAGAACAGGCTGCTTGTAATATTAAAATGCAAGTGGCTGGACACTCCACAATGCGCCCTTAACGTAGTTCTTAAAGAGATTCAGCGTAACACAATGTGACAAGACTGGCCTTTTTGAAATGCAGCGGCTACTCATTTTTGCTAACTGAGTGGACTGGAGCATCGTGAAATAAAGTGTCTTGCTCAAGGACACAACGCACCACCGAGTATCGAACTCACGATCTTGCGTTCGTTAGCCGAGTAAACTACTAAGTTACGCGCCTTAACTGAGACAAGGCGATATAAACATGCATGCACGCACATATATACACATTCAGCAGGTTTCTTTCCGTTTCCATCTACCAAGGCTTAGCGCTATGGTAGAAGACAATTGCCCAAAGTGTTCTATAGTGGGACTGAACCCGAAACCTCATGGTTTCAGACCGCATTTCTTAACCACGGTCATGCCTACGTCTTTCCAACAGATTGATTCCTCTCTTGTTAAGGACTTCACTTGGACAAAAATGCAACCATTTACAGATCCTCTTGTCTAAAGAATACAGGGCAGTTATCTTCATCAATGCGATATCTATTTGTCAAACCGCTAAGTTAAGGGCATTAAGTCACTGTACTTTTTACGAGTGGTATCAGTGTAAAAACTGACACAGATAAATGCACCCACACATACAACAGGCTTCCACATAGATTCCATTTACTAATTTTCTTTCATAAACCCCAAAGTATAGAAGAATCCAGCCAAAAATTCAATGCTACGGCACCATACTCGAAGCTTTGTGGTTGCTAAGAGAACTTCTACCTGCACCTATGAGAAGACAAATCTTTCAACTTCCTGGATAGGATGCCTATCTATCGTAAGTAACTTACCCCGCTGGAAACAATTTAACCTACCACTGCTTGCCAATATATCACTTATCAATTACTGGTTGATGCTTATTACCATTGCTCACTTTTAATATCCTGTGATATCTCCTCATAGTAAAAAGGAGTGGTACCACTCTATGGAATCTGTTTAGAACAAGGTGGACTGTGCCATCATGTGGAACTTACTTTAGAACAAGGCAAACTATTGTTTTGTGGTATCTACTAACAGAGGTGGAGTGGACTGTATCTACTTAGAACTAATATGAACTATATCACACAGTGTCTATTTAGAACAAGATGGACTGTACCAGCCTGTGGAACCTCTAGAACAAAGTGGACTGTACCAGCTGTGAAACCTCTTTAGAACCGTACCAGTTAATAATTTTAGACCAAGGTGAAGTGTGTCTCTCTGTGGAATCTACTTAATACGAGTGGACTGTGCTACTTTGAAATGTATATTTAGAACTGCCTTAGAACAAGGTGGACTGCACCATTCTGCTATATTTACTTAGAAATAAATGTACTATTTCACCTTTGTAGTGTCTACTTAGAAGAAGGTGGACTGTGACAATTTATGGCACCTACTTAGAATAAGATAGGCTGCTGACCTTGTAGTCTCTACTTAGAACAAGATAGGATCTTTTCTATTCTAGGCGTAAGGCCCGAAATTTTGTGGGAGGGAGCCAGTCGATTAGATCGACTCCAGTACGCAACAGGTACTTAATTTATCGACCCCGAAAGGATGAAAGGCAAAGTCGACCTCGGCGGAATTTGAACTCAGAACGTAACGGCAGACGAAATACCGCTAAGCATTTCGCCCGGCGCGCAAACGTTTCTGCCAGCTCGCCGCCTGTAGAACAAGATAGAATGTAACATCGACATAGAATTAGATGAACTCAGTCAATAAGAATTGGCTTTTTTAGCCCCTAACAATGCAGGGCTGGTGATAAAATACGAGGCAAGGCCCTCAAGGTTTATTGCTCTCCTCCCCTTTATATCCTATCTCAACAGCCAATGAGTGCGTCTTTACACTGTCGCTTGACCTGATAAAAATAGCAGCCAAAGCAGTGCACCAAGATATCGAATCTATTGCAATCATTCGGATCTAAGTTTTGATCCGAATGATTTATAGTAAACTCTGTGAATGGCATCCAAATTGTTAAAACTGCGATGTATGTAGTTCAACCGACGAGATTAGAAGGTTGGTTAATGCCACCAGAGAGGGTAACTGGTTAAACCACGGCTCATCACTGGTTTTCTTCATGACATTTCGGTGGACACTGTAGCATTTACCAGACACTGACATCAAGGATGTGGAAGATTTAATGACTAGAGCTAAAGTAAGTACGTTGAATAAACCCCTGGATCTCCAAGAGGAGTGGATATTTAAGGAACAATGTTTCGGGTGTTCGAATTACATATGGTCAGGTGTTGTAAAGAGGCTAAGCTTGAATTTATTTTGATACTGATGTATCCAGACTGGTCATATAGTGAGCTATTGTAGTCAGCAAATCGGTCAAAGAAAGTTATGCGACGATAGCTACTCTTTCAATTGAATAAAGGTGGCGCTTTTTCAGTTACTACCCGCAGTGGGAGTTCTGATAGGGTTAGGGTTCCGGAAGAGAAAGCTTTCGGTATTCAAAAATAAAACGAGCTGTTATGAGTGCTTTTTTTGAAAAGGAGGGAATCGAGGCAATGCAGGCTACCCTCTTGATCACCTGTCGACTGGCATTCATAGCAGTTTCAGCACCTTTCGACAGAACCGCTCCCTGAAGTACTGCTGGTTAACCTTGATACTATCGGAAAATGTATGGGTTATTTTGGCCATAGTCATGTACATTTTTTTATATTTATCATCCAACGAACGAACCAACCAACCAAATAACCGACAAACCAACTTAACATACTGTCAGTAGCTGCAACCACTACAATCATACAACAACTATTTTCTTTTATTAATCACTAAGAATTTGTTCTTTGCTCCCAGATTTAGTCCTCCTACCGCATACATCTATAATATCTACGATGAAGTATATTCTACTTTGAGTTTTGCTGTCCTTGTTACATGCTACGAAGCCATCACACGCTCAGGAGTGAGTGGTGGCAGTCTGTGCTTAACTATGTATTTATGTACAGATTTCGTACCTGGAACTAGAAAGAAAAAACACCTAAAGGTTTCATACAGCTAACATTTTTAACTTCAACATCTGTGTAATCATCAGCGGATGGAATGTGAAATGCAATCAGATTTCAGCTTGAACAAGTAAAGGTGACCTCAGAACAAGCACAATGGGACTGCCAAAAGCCTTTTTTGGTATGGCCATTTATTCTTTTGTATGCATATGCACTCACACACACACACACACACACACACACACACACACACACACACACACACACACACACAAACAAACGCGCGCACACACAAACAAACGCGCGCCCACAATCAAACGCGTACACACACAAACAATAATACAAATGCGTACGCACACACGAGCACACGCACACACAAACATATACACACACACACATAAACACGCACACACACAAATACGCACATACACACACACCCACACTCTCACAATGTTTGTCTGTCTGTCTCCCTATCTATCTGTCTACCTCTCTCTCTCTCTCTCTCTCTCTCTTTCTCTATCTATCTATCTATCTATCTATCTATCTCACTAACTATATATATTTTTATGTACGTATTCATGTATGTATACATACATTAGACATAAAGACATATATGCATACAAAAATCGCACAGAGAAGAGTGTAACGATGCATATGTGCAAGTATGTGTGTGTGTATGCTTGGGCGTCAACTACATCCACTCACCCACCCATCCACTCACCCACCCACACATTCACTTACATTCATCTCTGCGTTTGGTATTTTTACGTTTGAAATATTCAAGTTCATTCAACTTGATGATAATATAAAAACCGGTACATAACAAATGTGACAATACCTCTCTCTTTTTGACTCATGACCTTAGCATGTATTAGTGTGTGTGTGTGTATTATGTATACATAATGCACACGAACATAGATATAAATAAAAAATGCGCATTAAGTACAGGACATTACCAACGAGTGAAAAATACGTGAACTCACGAGAGATAAGTACAGGACAAAATGCCGAAAGAAGGTAACTAGGAGCGGCTGTGTGGTAAGTAGCTTGCTTACCAACCACATGGTCCCGGGTTTAGTCCCACTGCGTGCCACCTTGGGCAAGTGTCTTCTACTATAGCCTTGGGCCGACCGAAGCCTTGTGAGTGGGTCTGGTAGACGGAAACTGAAAGAAGCCCGTCGTATATATATATATGTGTTTGTGTGTCTGTGTTTGTCCCCCCCCCCCCCCACCATCGCTTGACAACCGATGCTGGTGTGTTTACGTCCCCCGTAACTTAGCGGTTCGGCAAAAAGAGACCGATAGAATAAGTACTAGGCTTACAAAGAATAAGTCCTGGGGTCGATTTGATTCGACGAAAGGCGGTGCTCCAGCATGGCCGCAGTCAAAATGACTGAAACAAGTAAAAGAGTAAAAGAGCTCGTCAGTTGTCGAACTGTTTTATTACTCTCTATTTGTTGCCTTTAATGACGAGATACTCTTTTACTTGTTTCAGTCATTTGACTGTGGCCATGCTGGAGCACCACCTTAAAGGGTTTGCAAGCCTGGTACTTATTCTATCTATCATCCTTTCGCTTGACCGCTTATCTACTGGTTGCCAAATGATGGTGGTAGTGGTGGTGGTGATGGTGGTGGGCAACACAGACATAAATACACACACACGCATGCACACATACATATATACGCAGGCTTCTTTCAGTTTCCGTCTACCAAATCCACTCACAAGGCTTTGATCAGCTTGAAGCTATATTAGAAGCTATATATATATATATATTCCCCAAAGTACTATCCAGCGGGACTGAACCTGGAATCATGTGGTTGTAAAGCAAGCTTCTGACCACACCGCCACACCTATACACACACTTTCTGGCTGGTGTTCGTACCATTTTCTTCCTACTTTAAACTCTCTTTACCACAATATAGCCCAGTGTAGTGCTTTGGCCACAATCGTTTCTGCGTCTAGATTCTTTCTGTGCCTAAGGACTACATAATGGATTCCGCTTTCTCATTACATACTCTGCACTTTGCCCTTTTCGCGGATTTGTCTATTTTCCTCTTGATGATATTCGTCCGCAATGACTGGTACTGAGCAGCC
>NC_142938.1:13069518-13072018 GCF_046866305.1 Octopus bimaculoides
TTTTCTCTCTTTTTTTAAAATTTTTTATTTTATTTTTTAATTTTTTTTTTTACAACACTCACAACTCGGATGTCACATATTCGTACCTCTTGCAGTAGAGAGTTGCCGTCATACCATTCATACCAGTATTTCTGGTGACCGACGGGTTATATACGATATTCCTCCAACTCTCGTGTACGAAACCGATTGGTACAAATCCACTGAAATCGCTGGGAATTGCACCTCATGATTCTGTTTGTAGCATGGTTTCTAGATAGAAGTTTCCTCTGGGGCGGAGAGCTGGGAGAAAAGGCGGGGAGCTGGGAGAAAAGGCGGAGAGCTGGGAGAAAAGGCGGAGAGCTGGGAGAAAAGGCGGAGAGCTGGGAGAAAAGGCGGAGAGCTGGGAGAAAAGGCGGAGAGCTGGGAGAAAAGGCGGAGAGCTGGGAGAAAAAGCGGAGAGCTGGGAGAAAAGGCGGAGAGATGGGAGAAAAGGCGGAGAGCTGGGAGAAAAGGCGGAGAGATGGGAGAAAAGGCGGAGAGCTGGGAGAAAAGGCGGAGAGCTGGGAGAAAAGGCGGAAAGCTGGGAGAAAAGGCGGAGAGCTGGGAGAAAAGGCGGAAAGCTGGGAGAAAAGGCGGAGAGCTGGGAGAAAAGGCGGAGAGCTGGGAGAAAAGGCGGAGAGCTGGGGAAAAAGGCGGAGAGCTGGGAGAAAAGGCGGAGAGCTGGGAGAAAAGGCGGAGAGCTGGGAGAAAAGGCGGAGAGCTGGGAGAAACGTTAGCACGCCGGGCGGAATGCTTAGCAGTATTTCGACTATCTTTACGTTCTGAGTTCAAATTCCGCCGAGGTCGACTTTGCCTTTCATCCTTTCGGGGTTGATTAAATAAGTACCAGTTACGCACTGGGGTCGATATAATCGACTTAATCCGTTTGTCTGTCCTTGTTTGTCCCCTCTGTGTGTAACCCCTTGTGGGCAGTAAAGAAATAAGAAGTTTCCTCTGGGGTATGTTTAGCCACTCCCTGCGGTTGGTATGATGTGTTGCAGCAGGGTACATTACAGTCTGACACATATTCCTTAAAAGCCAACCGACCGTAGACTATCTGCAACCAATAAATTCTGTCTGAACCATGGAAGAATGGAAAAGTGGACCTTAAAACGATGATGATGATGATGATGATGATGATGATGATGATGATGATGATGATGATGATGATGATGATGATGATGACGATGATGATGATATTTTATTTCAGGTCTCTTCAGACCCTCGCTCTCTTTTGTTAGGAGGTCCGCTGCCATCCTTTCGGATGTTCTGTGATTTAGTTGCAAACGGTAATTCTGTATCTTCGTGGATCTGAGAAATCTACCTCTTTAGTCTAGAGTCTGGAACGTCGTAGCAGATTGCCAGTTATTTACACGGCAATGTGATAGCTTGTAATTAAACGGTAGAACCATTTCAATTCTGCGAAACCCTGTAAAAGCTACAGTGACCCATGTTTTCAAATCTTCTTATGTTATCGACAAACACAAGTTCTTTAATGTATTCTACTTTGGAACAATTTTGTGTGATAATTACTCTGCTAAGTAGCATAATCTTGTACTTGGTGTCCTTTGTCAGCCTCTAGCTTTATACATCTCGTCTAACTGAAAACAATTAGATGAAACACATGAATATTTCTGGTTGTCAAAGATGGTGTATATTAAGATTGCATTAAGGTGGCGAGCTGGCAGAAACGTTAGCGCGTCGGGCGAAATGCTTAGCGGTATTTCATCTGTCTTTACGTTTTGAGTTCAAATTCCGCCGAGATCGACTTTGCCTTTCATCCTTTTGGGGTCGATAAATAAAGTACCAGTTGCGCACTGGGGGTCGATGTAATCGACTTAATCCCCTTGTCTGTCCTTGTTTGTCCCCTCCATGTTTAGCCCCTTGTGGGCAATAAAGAAATAAAAATCGTTAGCACGCCGGGCGAATGCTTAGCAGTATTTCGTCTGTCTTTACGTTCTGAGTTCAAATTCCGTCGAGGTCGACTTTGCCTTTCATCCTTTCAGGGGTCGATAAATTAAGTACCAGTTACGCACTGGAGATCGATGTAATCGACTTAATACCTTTGTCTGTCCTTGTTTGTCCCCTCTATGTTTAGCCCCTTGTGGGCGATAAAGAAATAAGATTGCATTTTCTGCATATTTATAGAGATGATATCAGTGTGTGTGTCTCCTATAGTTCTTTCATGACATATTTCAGTAAGATGATAAAAAAGGGTAGGGGATAGCATGCAACCTTGTCTTAAATCCACGCCTCCTTTGAACCAATGCTGATCGACCTTCGTTATATTATTTACATTATTTACATTTGACGGATATTTCTCCTCATCTTGTTTGCTGTTAACACAACGTTTCGGCTGATATACCCTCCAGCCTTCGTCAGGTGTCTTGAAGAAATTTCGAACCTGGGTTCTCATTCCTAACGTTAGGAATGAGAACCCAGGTTCGAAATTTCCCCAAGACACCTGATGAAGGCTGGAGGG
>NC_142938.1:13074518-13094518 GCF_046866305.1 Octopus bimaculoides
TTTTAATTTATTTTTTTATCTCCCTAAACTTGAAGATTACCGTCATATTTTATGTAAACCATTCGCATTACTGATCCCAATCAGTTGTTTTGTACCATTCTATGTTTAGCCCCCTGTGGACAATAAAGAAATTGGTATTTCGCCCGTCTTTACGTTTTTGAGTTCAAATTCCACCGAGCTCGGTTTTGCTTTTTATCCTTTCGGGGGTCGATGAAGCAGTACTATTTGAACACTGGAGCCGATGCAATCTGCTTATCCCTTTCCTGGACTTGCTAGCCTTGTTCCTAAATTTAAAACCCGTGCTTATCTTTCAGTCTGAGCGCATTTAATCTAGCTTTGATTAAAGAGTCCAGAGTACACTCTGATAAGATTAATTGAAGTGAGAAGTGAAGAGTATTACGCTTTTGTTTCGTTTCTTTCGTCAGAGAGAGAGAGAGGTGTGTGTATGAGAGAGAGAGGTGTGTGTATGAGAGAGAGAGGTGTGTGTATGAGAGAGAGAGGTGTGTGTATGAGAGAGAGAGAGACGTGAGTGTGTGTGTGTGCTTTATCGTTGGATAGTCAATGATATCCGTCTATTTTGTTTTCTAGCAGGTCGAACGAATACATCAAGGAAGGTCACTCGCCGGTTCGTTGATATTAGTTTGAAATTGTATATGAATAATTTATAGCATGGATTACACACATACACATATATCTCTGTGCGCATATGTATATATACACACACGCACATACAGTCGCACGCGCGTACACACACACACACACGCACGCACACACACACACACACACGCACACACATACACACACACACGCACACACACGCACGCACGCACATCTCAAGACAGCGACTAGATGTAGGTTCAATACTAAGGAGACACTAGCCTCTTATTCTCCAAATAAAGCACATCGGTCTGTCTGTCTGTTTGTCTGTCTCTCTCTCTCTGTCTATCTCTGTCTCTCTCTGTCTGTCTGTCTGTCTCTCTCTCTCTCTCTCTCTCTATCTATCTATCTATCGTGTCTCTCTCTCTCTCTCACTCTCTCTCTCACTCTCTCTCTCTCTATCTATCTATCTATGCAAGTATCCCCCTCTCTCTCTCTTTCTCTGTCTGTCTGTCTGTCTGTCTCTCTCTGTCTATCTCTGTCTCTCTCTGTCTGTCTGTCTGTCTGTCTGTCTGTCTGTCTCTCTCTCTCTCTCTCTATCTATCTATCTATCGTGTCTCTCTCTCTCTCTCTCTCTCTCTCTCTCTCTCTCTATCTATCTATCTATCTATGCAAGTATCCCCCTCTCTCTCTCTCTTTCTCTCTCTTTATGTCTGTCAATAGACAGATAGACAGATGCTCACACAAAAGCTATGTTTTTCTTGTTGTTGTTGATGGTGATGATGATGATGATAGTTGCTATGGTTACTAATGCCTCTGATCTTTTCGTGAACCAACATTGCACTAAGCATCACTCAAACTCTTTGCCATTTAAAACACGACAGAAGACAGACAGCAACAAGAGAGAACAAGGGGGTCCTATACATACATACATACATACATACACACATATATACATACACACATATATACATACATACATGTATACATACATACATGCATGCATGCATACATGCATACATACGTACATTCATACGTACGTACATGTGTATATATGTGTGTGTTCAGTCCCACTGCGTGGCATCTTGGGCAAGTGTCTTCTACTATAGCCTCGGGCCGACCAAAGCCTTGTGAGTGGATTTGGTAGACGGAAACTGAAAGAAGCCCGTCGTATATATGTATATATATATATGTATGTATGTATGTGTTTGTGTGTCTGTGTTTGTCCCCCCAACATCGCTTGACAACCGATGCTGGTGTGTTTATGTCCCCGTAACTTAGCGGTTCGGCAAAAGAGACCGATAGAATAAGTACTAGGCTTCTAAAGAATAAGTCCTGGGGTCGATTTGCTCGACTAAAGGCGGTGCTCCAGCATGGCCGCAGTTAAAAGACTGAAACAAGTAAAAGAGTAAAAGAGTATATAGTACAAGCAAATGTTTATATATACACATGTGACTGTGGGTATTTACACACACACACACACACACACACACACACACACACACACACATACACACACACACACACACACAAACACACGCGTCCGCGCACACACACAGATTCTTTATACTGAAAAATGACAGAAAAATACAAAAACAATTAAATTTTCTTGTTCGTTGTCTGTTACGTTTCATAGTTTAAAGGGTTGTGTGACGTGTGCAGTTTAGATTTTTTTTTTATTCCTTCAGTACTATGTACCGCACATTTTTTCCCTCTCGTACATACTTATCCTTCTATAAACTCACTCTGACGCTCACATTTCATATACATTTATATGAAAGCAGAACTCGTCTATAAGTGTTGTGTGTTTTTGTAGAATGAGAAATGTTTCCTCGCTATCTGGAACCCACATCTTCCGGTTACTGGTTTGATTTTACACACGCACACACACATCCATATATCTACTATGTATTTGTGAAAATGGCGGACGTTGTCTTACAAGCAGTTGTGCAAGCAAAAGTGTTAGTAAATGTTGTCGGATTGACCTGAAAATTTGCACACCTATGTTAAAAGTGCTGGCGAGTTTGCATGGCAACTTTGAGTTTGCTCAATTGAAAGGCGTGGCCTCTAGGGTAAAATTCCTCATCTTTAAAATGTGGCCCGAGTAGGTTATAATACAAATTATATATATATATATATATATATATATATATATATATATATATATATATATATATATATATATATATATATATAAGATAAAACTTACTTGGAGGCAATGCGTGGCGTTCGATCATATGATAACATAAATAATATATAATTATATGCATATATCCATATATATATGTACATACCGACATCTATATGTATACATACAAGCATATATGGGTACAGGACATCACAAAAAACGTTAAACACAATGAGAAACGAAAACATAAAGACGAAGACAGAAAACGAACATTTTTTCGAACAACGAAAAAAAGAAACAGAGAAACGAGACATGCAACATAAAGAATATTACCCTTCTTCAGTTGTCCCTGCTCTATCTATTCCGCGTCGCGGAGTAGATAGAGCAAGGACACTGGCCCTTATGAGTTGGTATGAGTCGAGAAGGTAACTTTACTTGCTTACCTATTATAACACGTTTCCTCAACAGTCAAACAACTTCCGGCTGCTTATAATTCGGTTATCTTTGCAAACTTTGCGCTATCACGATGCAGCTTTAATTTTTCTTTTAAAACAAATCTAGCACGATTTTCTTAGATAGCACCACACACTTCATCAACGCAATCGACGTCGTTGCCGCGGAAGGTCGTCTTTCGGTGGATGCTCTTCCCGACTTGAAACGTTTGTAAAACTCTTAACATTTTGTACAGTTCAGACAATATTTCATCCCGCACAGGCGCGCTATAACATTTACGAAAAACCTTCTGGAATGATTTCCTAATTTGACCAAGAAAATAATTACACCTGCAAGTTGATCTTCATAATTCTTCTTTGTTCAAACTGAGACAAATCACCACCTTCATTAAAACACTTGTAGATAAATGATGCAGTGGTGTGGTTATCATTGGAGAGAGTGGACGCGCAATGCCCAGCGGTTAGGGCAGTGGACTCGCAGTTATAGGATCGCGGCTTCGATTCCCAGACCGGGCATTGTGAGTGTTTATTGAGCGAAAACACCTAAGGCTCCACAGGGCTCCGGCAGGGGATGGTGGCGAACCCTGCTGTACTCTTCCACCACAACTTTCTCTCACTCTTACTTCCTGTTTCTGTTGTGTCTGTAATTCGAAGGGCCAGCCTTGTCACACTGTGTCACGCTGAATCTCCCCGAGAACTACGTTAAGGGTATACGTGTCTTTGGAGTGCTCAGCCAGTTGCACGTTAATTTCACGAGCAGGCTGGTCCGTTGATCGGATCAACTGGGACCCTCGACGTCGTAAGCGACAGAGTGGCAACAAACAATTATTGGAGAGAAAGTCAATTCCACATATATACAGTGTAACATTCGCGAGCAAGGAGCACCGGAAGGTTTGCTCGCAGTTTTAAAAGACCTGTGTCTCTTTTGCGGCTGGCCTCAAATATACAATCAGACGTAAGTACGTACGTACGTAGATACATACATGCATACGTGCATATATATGTTTGTATGTACGTATTTATGTTTGTGTGCATGTGTGTGTCTATGGGTGTATGTATGTATGTATGCATGTATGTTTGTATGTGTGTATGAATGCATTCATACAAACACGCACACGCGCATATATGCATACGTCTGCGTATGTGAGTGTGCACTTACACGCACATACACACACACACACACAAATAAATACATATATATATATATATATATATATATATATATATATATACTTTCATACATAAATATATGTATATATATATATACATATATATGCTTACATACACACACACACACACACACACATATGTATATGTATGTATATACACACATCTGTTTATCTAGCTAACTATGTATACATTTAAGTATATTCTGTAGATATTTGATATAGGCCTCAGATTTAAGGTAAGAAACATAAAAATCTCATCCCTTCAATACCTCAAATACCACCACCACCACCACCACCATTATCATTATCCTCATATTCGCCACTAAATGTCAGCAAATAGCTTATCTTCGTAGTTAGTTACGTACAACGTCAAGTTTAAGGTCACTACGGCAATGAACGTACGCCTTGCAATCGCTTCGTTTCCGCTCAGCGTTTACTGTAAGAGTCGTAAAGATAGCAATGGTGCCACACCCTTGCTATTACGTTTTTCTACGGTGGCAGCGTCGCTGTTGCTGTCGTCGAGTTCTTTAGCGTCAGGCCAAACGGGATCGAACTGGCCTCCATCATAATACATCCCAATGCTGTTATCTTTTTTTTTTTTTTTATTTGTTTCAGTTATTTGACTACTGCCAAGCTGGAGCACCACGTCGAAGGATTTTAGTCGAACAATTTGTTCCTAATGCTAATATTTTCTTCTTGAAGTCGGGTAGTTATTCTATCAGTCTCTTTTGCGGAATCGGCAAGTTACGGGGACATAAATAAACCACTACCGGCTGTCAATGGGTGGAAAGGGTTGACAACACAAAGGCATGTTGTTGGCACTCCGTCGCTTACGACGTCGAGGGTTCCAGTTGATCCGATCAACGGAACAGCCTGCTCGTGAAATTAACGTGCAAGTGGCTGAGCACTCCACAGACATGTGTACCCTTAACGTAGTTCTTGGGGATATTCAGCATGACACAGTGTGACAAGGCTGACCCTTTGAATTACAGGCACAACAGAAACAGGAAGAAAGAGTGAGAGAAAGTTGTGGTGGAAGAGTACAGCAGGGTTCACCACCATCCCCTGCCGGAACACAAAGGCATACACATAAACCAATACACATACACATAAACCAATACATATAGAGAGGCACACACACACGCACGCACGCACGCACGCACGCACATACACACACATTTTTCACAGGTTTCCACACAGTTTCGTCGGCTAGATTCACTCACAAGACATTGGTTAGCCAAGGTACTGTGCATTAGGACTGAACCCGAAACAGGTTTCAAAGCGAGCAGCGAGCTTCTTAACAACACTGCCATATCTGCCATTTCCCCCCTGTAGAATCGCAGGACTGTATTATCTAATGTGACTTTACCGTATTTGAAATTACATTCAGTCGCCATTTTCAGCAAAATCATACGACCACGTATGGGTCTCCCGCAGTGGATCATAGGAAAGCAATGTGTATGTGTTTGTGCGGGCGCGATGTATCGGTTGTCGCTTGATCAAAGGCATTCGAGACATGACAGTCACGCTTTATTTATTGTCGAATCACATCGACCGCAGAGCTCAGCTGGTACTCGTTTTATCGACCCCGAAAGGACGAAAGGCAAAAATCGTCCACGGCGGAATTTGAACCTGGAACGTAAAGACGGATGAAATGCCGGTCATCATTTTTCCCGGCGCGGTAACGATTCTGCCAGCTTGTTGCATTTTCGTTACGCAAAAACATTAACAGTAAATACGAATTAGAAGGAAACAGGTATTTTAACTACAGGTAGAAATCTTGTCGATAACAGCAACAGCAACAACAACAACAACAACAACAACAACGACGATGACGACAACAACAATAATATCAACAACAACAGTACGCATGCTTGTATCGCTACGGATGTAAGTACGAACAACGGAAGATTGTTTTTTTTTTCTAGTGTTTCGTCGAATAGAAAAACTCTTTGATATGAAATATTTTCCCTGAAGATCGAAAGCTAGGGAAAAAATTGTGCATCAACCTAGGACCAACTTCCCGCAGTCAATCACAGAAACCCGGAGAGAGTCCCTGTTATGCACATCGGGTTTCCCGGTCCCATCCAAACATTAGCTGGAGACAGTCCTTGCAGATATTTTAAGTGAAACATCATTCATTGAGCGAGGGTGGATACATGACATTATATGTCTTTTTCAAACAGAGAACGAAACGGAAGCACAAATTCGCATAAATTCTTGTTTTATAAATGTTTAAATTCGTCCAAATTATATATTTGATAACGTCTTTAATCCGTTTTCTTGTCTATGTATAATTTCTTCGTCTCCCCCTACATATCTTTGTAAGCCCCCTATTCAACGTGTCTTTGTGTTTTACTTTTTCCTGTATCTCTTGGAGCCCTTGTGGCTAATTCTTTCTAATTTTGGCAGAGGGCTAGCAGTTTTGAGAGAAGGAGAAAGTTGATTACATCGACTCGCAGTACTTGGCTGGTTCTTTATTTAATCGACTCCGAAAGAATGAAAGGTCAAGTTGACCTCGGTGAGATTTGAATTCAGGACGTAAACAACCGGAAGCAATGCTGATAAGCATTTCGGCCAACGTGCTAACGATTCTGCCAGCTTGACGGCTTTAGCCCTTGGGGTTAATAAGAAAAAGATTATGGTTCCGGGTTCAGTCCCATTGCGTGACACGTTGGGTAAATCAACGAAAGTCTTGTGAGTTTTGGTAGACAGAAGCTGAAAGAAGCCCGTCGTCGTGTATATATATATATATATATATATATATATATATATATATATATATATATATATATATGTGTGTGTGTGTGTGTGTGTGTGTGTGTGTGTGTGTGTGTGTGTATACGTACGTATGTATGTATGTATGTATGCATGTGTGTGTGCCTCTGTGTGTTTGTCCTCCATCACCGCTTGACAACTGGTGTTCGTGCATTTACGCCCCAGTAACTTGGCGGTTCGGCAAAAGAAACCGATAGAATAAGTACTAGGCTTAAGAAATGAGTCCTAGGGTCTATTTGCTCGATAAAAACCTTTCAAGGCGGTGCTCCAGCATGGCTGCAGTCAAATGACTGAAACGAATAAAAGAATTATTACGGTTAAGGCGGTTAGCAGGCAGAATCGTTAGTATGCCGGACAAAATACTTAGCGACATTTCGTTCGTCCCTACGTTCTGGGTTCAAATTCCTCCGAAGTCGACTCTACCTTTCATTCCTTTCGGGGTCGATTAAATAAATACCAGCTGAGCACTGGGGTCGATGTAATCGACTATGCAACTCCTTTCAAAAACTAGTGACCCTATACCAAAATTTGAAACCATTATTAATATTATGGTTCAAATTCCGTCGAGGTCGACTTTGCCTTTCATCCTTTCGAAGTCGGTAAATTAAGTACCAGTTGCGTACTGGGGTCAATCCCAGTACTTCATAGGTACTTTATTTTATCTGTCCTGAAAGGATGAACGGGAAAGTTGACCTCAACGGTAATTGAACACAGAATGTAAAGAGCCGGAAGAAATGCTGTTAAACATTTTGTCCGACGCATTTTGTTCACAGAAAAGATCATTATGAAAGCCGTGGTTGTTCTTACCCGCATGAAGTGTTACAATGCGTCACAGTTATCATTGTGATATTATAATCGTCAGTTTGTGTTAAGATACATTTTAATCTATGAAGTAAAATAATAAAAGCTCTGTGTACAGGACATTATACAAATGTATGTGTGCGTGTGTGCTGTGTAATAAGAGACAAAGAAAACGTTATTGGTATTCTTATACTTTAATATACACATGTTTCAATAAGCCGGAGCCACATTTCTTCAGTATTTTGGAACCCGCACTTTAATCTACCCTCCTATACGATGTTGGCTTTCACAGTGCATCAGAATTTTCATGTGGGATCAATTACTGAGTCCTGAACTCATTGATATCGTGTTATGCATGATAGCACACTATTAGTATTCATTCTCTCTCTCTCACACGCATAAATATATGAACACGTACACATAACAAGTGTAATTATTCTGATAGGTGTGTTTTAACAAAAGAAAAAAAATGCTCTTATTTTGGCTAACACCGTGTGTATGTGTTAAGGGTTGAAATTTGAATATAAACAAAATACCTTTATGAAATCAACTGAGAATTGAATCTCGTATCTGAAGCTTGCTGGGCCGACTCTGACCAGTGACACCACACTGATTTCACGTTCTAATCTCTTTCACCTTTTTCTTTCCATTTTTAAAGCAGACATTTAACCTTTGGAACGCGTTCACTTGTCTCATTGATCATTCCCTAACAACATTGCGTCAATTCACAGAGGGTTTCTAACAGTCTTCTTTTTTGTTATCATCAACAGCATCGCTATTATTAGATCGTGGAGGGCAAGCGGCAAGCCTGCAGTCGCAGCTAAAGCACTGGGAAAATATCTTTCAATATTTCGTCTGCTACTTTGCCTTTCATCCCCTGGCGGTTGAAAATGTAACAGTAAAGTACTCGCGTCAATGACATCGACTAACTCGCTTCTCCTCAAAACTGCTGACCTTGTGCCGAAACTAGAAACAGTTAATATTAAATGGTGGTTTGGCAGAATCGTTAAACATGTTGGAAAAAAAGATAGTTCTTACGGTATTTGTCCCGGTTCTATGCTTTCTGGATTTAAATCTTATCGAGGTCAGTTTTCCTCCTCCGGGTTCGACAAAATGGGGGGAACCAATTAACTTTTGGATTCGATACAATCGAGTGTTCCCGCATTCCAATTATCTGGCATCGTCCGTGTGTTAAAAATAATTATAAGGTATTAGGTTAGCAGAATCGATAGGACGTTGGGGGGAAAATATGCCTTCCGAATTTGTTCCGGCTTTTAGCATTTCGAGCTTAAATTCTGCCGAGGTAAATTTTGCTTATTGATTTGCGTTTATATCGGAAACAATTATTATTTAGTAAGGAGTGGCTGTGTGGTAAGTAGCTTGCTTACCAACCACATGGTTTCGGGTTCAGTCCCACTGCGTGGCACCTTGAGCAAGTGTCTTCTACTATAGCCTCAGGCCGAACAAAGCCTTGTGAGTAGATTTGGTAGACGGAAACTGAAAGAAGCCCGCCGTATATATGTATATATGTATATATATATATATATATATATGTATGTGTGTGTATGTGTTTGTCCCCCCCACCATCGCTTGACAATCGTCCCCGTAACTTAGCGGTTCGGCAAAAGAGACCGATAGAATAAGTACTAGGCTTACAAAGAATAAGTCCTGGGGTTGATTTGCTCGACTACAGGCGGTGCTCCAGCATGGTCTCAGTCAAATGACTGAAACAAGTAAAAGAGAGAGTAAAAGAAAAGAGAAAGTTAGCAGAATCGTTAGCACACCGGGCAAAATGCTTAACGGCATTTCGTCCGTCTTTACGTTCTGAGCTCAAATTCCGCCGAGGTTGACTTTGCCTTTCATCCTTTCGAGGTCGATAAATTAAGTACCAGTTGAGCACTGGGGGTCAATGTAATCGACTAGCCCCCTCCTCCCACAATTTCAGGCCTTGTGCCTTTAGTAGAAAGAATTATTATTATAGAGATTAGGTGGCGAGCTGGCAGAATCTTTAGGACGCCGGACAAAATGCTTAGCGGTATTTTCGTCCCTCTACGTCCTGAGTTCAAATACCACCGAGGTCGATTTCAGCTTTCGTCCTTTCGGCGTCGATGAGAGAAGTACCAGTTGAGTCGATGTAATCGAGTAACCCCTTTACCAAAACTTCAAACCTTGTGCCTATAGTAGGAAGTATTATTAAGGCTGGGAGCTGGCGGAACCGTTAGCACGCCGGGCGAAATGCTTAGCGGTATTTCGTCTGCCATTACGTTCTGAGATCAAATTCCGCCGAGGTCGACTTTGCCTTTCATCCTTTCGGGGTCTATAAATTAAGTACCAGTTACACACTGGGGTCGATGTAATCGACTTAATACCTTTGTCTGTCCTTGTTTGTCCCCTCTATGTTTAGCCCCTTGTGGGCAATAAAGAAATAAGAACCGTTAGCTAACGCTGGACAAAATACTCAGCGGCATTTCGTCCGTCTTTTGTTCTAGGATTGGGAGCTAGCAGAACTATTAGCGCAACTGACATAATGCATAGCAGCATCATTTCTTTAGGATTTTGCGTTCCGAGTTCAAATTCCACCGAGGTTGACTTTATCTTTTCATCTTTTCGAGGTCGATGTAATCTCCTTTGCCCCTCCCCCCATGCCAAAATTTGAAGCCATATTTGTTCCAGCTTTAGAAAATAAAATATATCTTTGAAAGGTCTTTAAAACAAAACAGATCGTTTATTAAAAGAATAGCGCAAATAAATATATAAATAAATAAAAATGAAAAAAAAAACACAAGGGTCTAGAAAAATAAAAACGTGAAAGGGGCCGGGGAAGAAGGACAATGAGAAAAAAAGGGAGAGAGGGAGATTGAAAGTGGTGGTTGTGGTGGTGGGATTGCTTCTAAATAAAGGTATGGAATTTCGGTTTGTGTTTTGGGGGGTAAGGCCCCATAACTGTTGTTGTTTAGCTCGAAGTGAGCCCTCATCGAGCCGGCCTATGATCAAAGGCATTCCAGCCGTGTCCATCCCGTCTTGTATTTTTTTGTTGTTGTTGCTACGACTACATCATCTCATGTCCTTCCCTTTTTTTACGACGGTGCGATGTGATTTGAGGGAGATTTGGTTGCTCTTTTTTGCAGAGAAAGCAACTCGAAGAGATTCCCTTGCTGGCCGAAGGCCTGTAAGTTTTAGGATATGGTGCCTTGTTGTTGTCTGGGCCCAGGTCAACCCTAATTTAACAGACCAAAGATGAAAGGCACTTCAGCTGTAACTGTCCCGTCTTATATACATACATACATACATACACACACACACACACACACATATATATATATATATATATATATATATATATATACATACATACATACATATATATATATATATATATATATATATATATATATATATATATATATATATATATGTATTATGTATATCAAGTACTTATATATATATATCAAGGACTAAATTGTTGTTTCTTTTGGAAAACAGTAGAATGTGAATAAAGGGAGATTTGACAGTTATTTCTAGCGAGTCTAGCGACCATATAGAAGCTCCCATTTTGGCTCGAAGGGTGGATTGTTGGTGATGGCGGTGGTTGGGGGAAAATGGGATGTTAGGACGTTCATGCTGTTTTCTAAGGACATTAGCAGCGCGAAATGAATTGAAAAAAAAATAATAAATAAGGCTGCTTTATCCAGAAATCTAACCCGACGTCACGGTTTCGAGCCGCCGGAAGCTCTATCTTGTTATTAAACGACGCTCACCACAATATATATTGTATATATATTATTCAATAGTTAATCACAAAGGCCCAATGTGTGTGTTTTTAGATAAGGTTTTGGGGGTTTGTTGAAGGTGGGAGGGTAGTTATGGGAAATTCTTAAAATATTCCCCCCCCCCTTCAGTGGAGTGGGGAAATGGGACGTTATGATGTTGATACCTGTCCAAGGGGCACTAGCGGCGTAAGTGAAGTAAAACGGTATTCAAGCCGGAATTGAAACCGTGATAGCCGTGTTCGTCGTCACTCGCCACAGGAAAAAGGTATATAAAAACCATTGTTATTTATATCGGCTTAGATCACCGCGTTCTTTTTGTGCGTGAGTGTACTGTTGAGAGAGTGTGTATCTGTGTGTGTGTGTGTGTGTGTGTGTGTGTTAGTTGTGGATGTATATTGTGTATGTTAAGTTTATTGTTGGGTTTATGTGTATCTGTATGTGTGACTGTGTAAGCGTATGGTTCGGTTGGAGCGTGTGTATTATGTGTGTGCATATGATAGGGTGCATATGCAAATGTGCATGCTTTAGTGTGTGTGTGTGTATGTGTGTGTGTATAAGAGAGATAGGCTATATATATGAGGATGTATATGTATTTATCTGTGTATGCGACTGTGTGTGAAAATGTGACCTGTCTGAGTGTGTGTGTGTTGGCATGAGTACGCGTTTGTGTGAGTGTATGTGTGTATATGTGTGTGAGTACGTGTTTGTGTATGTGAGTGTCTTAGTGAAGTATGAAATGTTAAATCCGCTCTGTCGCCTGCATCCTCGTTTCTTCTTCTTCTTCTTCTTCTTCTTCTTCTTCTTCTTCTTCTTCTTCTTCTTCTTCTTCTTCTTCTTCTTCTTCTTCTTTCCTTCGTTCTCTCTCTCTATCTATCTGCTTCTCTACTCTGGCATGCTGCTCTGTCGTCTGACATAGTATTGCTTACGAGTTGGCTCACCTTTTGAGGCTGAAATGAAACAAAAAAGTCAATAAATTATGAAATAAAAAAAAAGAAAGAAAGAAAGAGAAACTTCAATGAAGAATTCAGAAACAAATTTGCTTATAACTAAACAAGGATTATATTTTATGTTCATAGCGGCTGAAATACGTCATAATACCGGACGAGTATCCCAGTTAACGAGTATTCCCAAAGTACTTACATTAAATACAATATACTGAGGGATATTTTAATCTAATACTATTTCTGTTGCACATAACGTATTTTTATTCGGTCGAGCGGCTAATCGCAACATCAGTAAATTTTTATTCCTGTTTTCCTGTATTAGTGGCGACAGATCTTGCCTTAGCACGCGGTAAGCTTGTGTACATGCTACTGACAAAACTCAATGAGGCAGAAATGCACATCTAGTACTCACATCACCGCTGCTGGATGATTTTTGTCTGCTACTGATATAGTTTTGTGTCTTTAGACACATTGCATTCGCAAGAGATATCATCCCCAGACAAAATACCACAGTTAATTTACCTCCCGTGATATATATCTGTATTAAGTAGATATATCACAGCTGGCTATATTACAATACGTTTGGATTGGAAGAAAGCCAAATTGCTAATTGTTCTGTTGTCCAGCCGCAGATCAAGACAGTGTGCGAGTAAGTATACGCACGTGTGCCTGACCTTCATATCTTTAGGTAAAGGATGGTATGTCCAAATGTATTTGTTTCCTCTGTGAGTTCATTCCAGGGCTTCCGTATGAAACTTAAGTAGCAAATGAATGCGTTAAGTACTGTATAAAGCTCACGAGTAACTCTAATATCGGTCTTTAGTTTCTCTGTAGTCGAATGTTCTTCAATAACTGGGAGGAGTAGGTTGTCTGTACTAGTGTAGGAGAGAAGAGGGGAGCTGGGTTGCTATGAGCCGTGGCAACACATTGTAATATTCTTTCTATTTAACGAGAGAGCACAGTCGTGTGCATATATACATATATATATATATATGTGTGTGCATTCTTTTATTCTTTTTACTTGTTTCAGTCATTTGACTGCGGCCATGATGGAGCACCATCTTTAATACTATCAGACTGTTTTACCGAACCGCTATGTTATGGGGACGTAAGCAAACTAACAGCAGTTGTCAAGTGGTAGCAGTGGACAGACACAGCGATACACACACAAATATATACATACATACATCCATACATACATACATGCGTGTATACATACATATATATATATATATATATATATATATATATATATATATATATGTGTATATGTATATTGTTGTATTTGGGGATGGTCATGTTGCCAGTTTAGCCAATAAAAACACACGCACTATATATTTGGTGTTCACTTGCTTCAGCTAGCAAAGGACCGCTGATGAGGTCACAGAAATGTGACGAAAGAATTCTGGCCGAAATACAATTAATATAAAACAAAATATGTTTCAACACTCGAATTCACATCAAGAATCTTGCAAAACGAATATATAAACGTATATATATATATATATATATATATATATATATATATATATATATATATACAATGGGCTTCTTTCAGTTTCCGCCCACCAAATCCACTCACAAGGGTTTGGTCAGCCCGAAGCTATGGTAGAAGACACTTGCCCGACGTAGAACTGAACCTGGAACCATGTGGTTAGGAAGCAAGCTTCTTACTATACAGTCACACCTGCGCCTAAATACATATTAAATTAATTCACTTTTACAAAGAACTTATATACATATGTATGTATGAATGTATGTATGTATGTAGGTTCAAAAAACGAAAAAGACAAAAAGACAAAAAAAACAACAACAACAAACAACAACGTGAGGACGTGATACAGATTGTGTTACTGGACGCTCGGGAAAGGAAAGAAAGAGAATTTGACGTTTCGAGCGGAGCTCTTCGTCGGAAACAAGGAAAGTCCAAAGAAGGGAAAAACGGAGGAAGAAAAAATCGCCACCGATATCCACGAGGTTACATATGTATCTATGTATGTATGTCAATATTTATCTATCTGTCGATATATGTATGCGTGCCATATTTGTTTTTTTGTTTGTTTGTTTGTGTGTGTCTGTATGTGTATGTGTGGCGTCTGTGTGTGTGTGTATGCGTGTGTGCGTATTATGTTTAAGTATTAAAGGACTGCTACTTACAGGCTAATGTTACGAATGTCATACCCCATATGATGCTCCAAATCCAACCAACAATTAATATAAAAGTGATCATCTGGAGGAATGCAGACAGCAGATTAAGGCAGAAGGCTCGACCGCGGGACGAGACACGGGTTTTCTCCACACAGAACACTGTCACCGATGACAATAATGTTCCTGAAAAATATAGCATACATAAAATCAATAAGACTTCGCGTAAAATACAAACATTTAGAGAAAAAAAAACAAACAAACTGATTCTATAAAAAGACAGATCGCGATTGGAACACTTTTGTTCTGATTGTCTTTCTTTGCATTTTTAGACTGCACTGTTCCTATTTACTATCCACTCCCTGATCTTTTATATTGTACGTATAAAATTGTGCTCGCAAATTTGGTGATTTCATTCCAACCAATTTTTCATTAAAATGCAATTTTCTTCCACTCCAGCAATTTTTATTATATCAGAGTTTCACTTGTTTTGTGTGTGTGTGCGTGAGTGTGTGTGTGTGTGTGTGTGTGTGTGTGTGTGTGTGTGTGTGTGTGTGTGTGTGTGTGTGTGTGTGTGTGTGTGTGTGTGTGTAGCAGCACGAGTTATATATATATATATATATATATATATATATGCATGCAGTTCTACGTTGTGACGTTGTGTATAAAACTGCATGTAGCGAGTATGGCTTATCCAATGTTACAGCAGATAAGTACACATACTGGTTAAATAACACTTCTAAATCAATGCTTCTTCTGTAAAAAAAAATACCTACGAAATACCACACTCAAGACATCCAGGTTTCTATCAAATACACAGAATAGAACATTGGGAACCTGAGAATAGAAGAAGCCATCTTCATTAACAAGCCTAACCCACGTATTAACAACAGAATCGAGCTGCACACAGATGATCGGTTACCATAGCAACGAATTCATACGTATACTCACACATATATATACACATCAGTTGTCAAGCGATGGTGGTGGTGATGGTGGGGGGCACAAACACAGACACACACACATATGCACACACAGACACATATGCACACACACACATATGCACACACAGACACATATGCACACACACACATATGCACACACACACATTTCAATACGGAGCAAATAATTCAAGAAAAAAATAAGTTGCGAAGATAACAGTAATTCTATTATTATCTAGTGTAGCAATTAAAAAATGATAATAACAGAATCAATAGTATAGGCGATACATATATATATATATATATATATATATATATATATATATATATATATATATATATATATATAATTATATGTATATATATGATACAAATAATATGTGAGTATATGCATATATACGTACATGTATGTACATACCTACATCTACATGTATATATAGATGCATTTCTGGGTACAGGACGTCACAAAAAAAAACGTAGACAAAATGAAAAACAGAACACAGAAAATAAACAGGCCACATAGAGAACATTTCCTTTATCAGCTGCCCCTATTCTAAACTAAGCGTTTCGAAGAATTAGGGCAGGACGCATGATATATATATATATATATATATATATACGACAGGCTTCTTTCAGTTTCCGTCGACCAAATCCACTTACAAGGCATTGTTCGGCTTGAGGCTATAGTAGAAGACACTTGCTCAAGGTGCCACGCAGTGGGACTGAACCCGGAGCCATGTGGCTGGAAAGCAAGCTATTTACCACACAGCCACTCCTGCTCCTATATATATATATATATATACCCTGAAACTAGTCTATATATATATATATATATATATATATATATATATATATATATATATATATATATCTTAATATAAGCACATGCATGCATGTACATAAATGTCTCTCTCTCTCTCTCTTTCTCTCTCTCTCTCTACACACACATATATATATAAACAATGGTAGTTTACAATTCTGTTTATCTCTAGCCTTTGTTTTAAGAATAACAAAAGATAAACATGTCTGTCTGTGCAGCTGGCTATTTTCACCTTTCCATCTTCTCTTATCAAGGATTTTTACAGTTACTGGGGTTCAAGTTTGTGTATCTGTGTGTGTGTGTGTGTGTGTGTTTGTGTGTGCGCGCGTGTGTTTGTGTGCGTGTATATAACAGCAACAATAAACCTTTCTAATTTTGATGCAAGGCTAGCAATTTAGAGGGAGGATGATAGTCAGTTACATCGACCCCCGTGCTTAGCTGGTATTTATTTTATCGACCCCCGAAAGGATGGAAGGTTGAGTCGACCTCGGCGGAATTTGAACTCAGAACGAAAAGAGCCGTAAAAAATTCTGTTTATCGGGCGCGGTAACTATTATTTTTCCAGCCCACCCCCATGAACAACAACAACAACAACAACAACAACAACAACAACAACAACAACAACAACAACAACAACAACAACAACAACAACAACAACAACAACAACAACAACAACAACAACAACAACAACAACAACAACAACAACAACAACAACAACAACAACAACAACAACAACAACAACAACAACAACAACAACAACAACAACAACAACAACAACAACAACAACAACAACAACAACAACAACAACAACAACAACAACAACAACAACAACAACAACAACAACAACAACAACAACAACAACAACAACAACAACAACAACAACAACAACAACAACAACAACAACAACAACAACAACAACAACAACAACAACAACAACAACAACAACAACAACAACAACAACAACAACAACAACAACAACAACAACAACAACAACAACAACAACAACAACAACAACAACAACAACAACAACAACAACAACAACAACAACAACAACAACAACAACAACAACAACAACAACAACAACAACAACAACAACAACAACAACAACAACAACAACAACAACAACAACAACAACAACAACAACAACAACAACAACAACAACAACAACAACAACAACAACAACAACAACAACAACAACAACAACAACAACAACAACAACAACAACAACAACAACAACAACAACAACAACAACAACAACAACAACAACAACAACAACAACAACAACAACAACAACAACAACAACAACAACAACAACAACAACAACAACAACAACAACAACAACAACAACAACAACAACAACAACAACAACAACAACAACAACAACAACAACAACAACAACAACAACAACAACAACAACAACAACAACAACAAGAGCACTCCGAGAGCGCAAACCTCCGCCAAGGCAACACCAACGTCCTCTCAACGATTAACCAAAGAGGGTTTTTTTAAATGAAAATATCTGAAATAAACTCGACTGCTCTCACAGACGAAAATACTAAAAATGAACTCGACCACTTTCAAAAATTAAGTAAAAAAAGACGGGAAAATAATCCAGAATCCTTGTCCGGTACTTGATCAATCCCAATGCTAGTCATGGAATGTGAAGGTGTCTGTAGAAAATTTAGCAACAGTAATAAATAAATAGTTTATCCTTATCTAATACAAGCCAAAGTTAACAAATTCACCATTCAAAATAGTTTCGAAGGCGGAGGTAACAATAAGTTCTACTCAGAAATGTTTAAATGAATAGCCTGAGACCTTTTGGTTTTCTTCTTCACTTAAATTCCGGCCTTCCTTTAGTATTCCTGTTGTTTTAGATCGATGTATAGATGTATGTATATATGTAAGTATACTGTAAAGTGTTAATATGTATGCATAATATATATATCATAAAAATATGTTAGTGTTATTTAATTTTTGAACAGTTTTGTTGCCGTTTGTTTATGTAGTTTGATTTCTTTATCCATCAGTTTCTACTAAGATAGAGACGCGTGTAAAATTAATAATAGAGAAACGAAAAGAAAAATTTGGAAACAGCCTAAAGGGAGATAATTGAAAAAGACTTGAAAGTCAACGCAAGATCGTAATCATGTAAAGTAAATATAACAAATAATCCAGAATCCTTGTCCATTACCGGATCGATCCCAAAATCTAATCAGTTCGTGCAAGTCACGAGGCCAAACATCCCTGAAAGTTTCATCCGAGTCCATCCAGCGGATCTTGAGATATCTTGTCTACGGATAAACAAACAAACACGATTGAAAACAATAACTCCGCCGTCGCGAAGGCGGAGGTAATGATTACTTTTTTAGTCACAGCGGATTAGATGAAGGGGGCATCACAAGGGCAGAAAACAATTTCTGTAGGGATTTACATAAAGGATGTGGAGAACGAAATGGAAAAGACAGTGAAATACGATTCATGGTACACGAAATATGTGGTCATATAAATGATGCAGTCCTTCTGATACAGGAGAAACTCCAACTAGAGCCTGTCAAAGAACCCCACAGATCCAGGGTGACCCTGACCACGAAAGGTACGAGCCCTCTCTCCTACTCTCCAGTCTACAGGGGCATACTTAGAGCAGAGTCATTAACTCTAACCATTTTTGCCAGTCATCTATCGTTTCACAGGTTCACCGGGAGGTAGCATTTCCCTCTCTACCATCACTAGCAGAAGTCGATGAGAGCTTCACCGAAGAGGAAAGTATCTTCCTTCAGTCCTTTCAACCTCGTCCACCACACTGCTTCTTTCGCCATAGCCACTAGGCAGAGGAACACCACCTAGTAGTAGTAGTTGTAGTAATTCTAGTTTTCTACTTTTTGCACAAGGCCAGCAGTTTTGAATGACGAGTGTAAGTCGAATATATCGACTCCATTACTTGGCTAGTTCTTTATTTTGTCGACCGCGGTGGGATGGAAGGTAAAGTTGACCTTAGCAAGACTTGAATTAAAAAAAAACGCAAAGAACCACCAGTTCATGCGAGCGTGTACATTGCTGGTAAGAATAAAGCTTATAAAATTAGTGGAGGAATTCGAAAGATTGTTTTGCTACAATAGCGGAACGTCTGTCATGTTTACAGTTACGAGTTCGAATCTCACGGGCAACCTTCGACTGTCTTCTTCGAAGGTTTTTTTTTAAATCTAATATTTACACGCTCTTTTTTATAGCTTTATCTATTTCGAGTTTCACCATTAGAAACGATATATTCTTTTATTGATTTACTGTTTTACTTGTTTCAGTCATTTGACTGCGGCCAAGCTGGAGCACCGCCTTAAGGGGTTTTAGTTGAAGAAATCGACCCCGGGACTTATTCATTATAAGCCTAATACTTATTCTGTCAGTCTATACTGCCGAACCGCTAACTGACGAGGACATAAACGTACCAGCATCGG